>NW_026116303.1:0-45677 GCF_001640805.2 Lates calcarifer
CGTTTCCATACACCCAGATCATTCACAACCATTCGAATTTAACAAACATTCATATTAAAGTGGCTGAATTGTCATTTTCTCCTCTCCTTTCGCTGGAGACAGCATTTGTTAATTGTGAGCTTTATCAGCGACAGAAAGAAGTAAAACGCAGATGTTGACTCACTGGCATCAGACTGCTGTCTATTTTGTTTATTCATGAAATGAAAGTTGATAAACATTAGATACTGAGCAGCGATACGTGGATTTTCGGGCTTTTTCACACACTGGTCTGAAATGCAGCCTCTAAAGAAGGTCTCTCCTTTCACATGAGACAGCAGTCGTTAATTGTGAGCTTAATGACAGAGCAGAAGCGGATACACGAAGACTTTCAGATACCATACTCAGTGTGAGTCCACAGAAGGGAAAAAGATCTCACCTCGGCCACTTCCATACCACCCAGATTGTTTGATGAACATTAGAATTTGACAAACACTTTTATTAAATTGGCTGAGATTTTACTTTCTCCTCTCCATTCACTAGACAGCAGTTTTTCATTCTGAGCTTAGTGAGAGAGCAGAAGCCGAGACAGGGAGGACTTTCAGACGCGGGACTCAATGTGAGTCGACAGACCGGGAAAAAGATCCCCCTCGGCGGCTCACACTTTCCATACATCCCGACTGTACATGATCAATAGAATTTGACCAATATTCATATAAAAGTGAATGAGATTTTACTTTCCCCTCTCCTTTCACTAGACAGCAGTTTTTCAATTCTGAGCTAATGAGCGAGCAGAATCCGAGACAGGCAAGACTTTCAGATGCGGGACTCACTGTGAGTTCACAGACGGGAAAATGTTTCCCCCTCGGTCACGGACTGTTTCCATCCATCCCTACAGTTCATGAAAATTAGAATTGGACCAATATCATAGTAAAGTGGCTGAAATCTCATCTTCTCTTCTCCGTTCACTGGAGACAGCATTTGATAATTCTGAGCTTAATGAGCGAGCAGAAGCCGAGACAGGAGGACTTTCAGACGCGGGACTCAATGTGAGTCGACAGACGGGAAAAAGATCCCCCTCGGCGGCTCACACTTTCCATACATCCCGACTGTACATGATCAATAGAATTTGACCAATATTCATATAAAAGTGAATGAGATTTTACTTTCCCCTCTCCTTTCACTAGACAGCAGTTTTTCATTCTGAGCTTAATGAGCGAGCAGAAGCCGAGACAGAAGGACCTTTAGAACAGGGACTCGCTCTGAGCAGAAGTCGAGACAGGAGGACTTTCAGACGCGGGACTCACTGAGAGTTCACAGACGGGAAAATGTTTCCCCCTCGGTCACGGACTGTTTCCATCCATCCCTACAGTTCATGAAAATTAAGAATTGGACCAATATTCATAGTAAAGTGGCTGAAATCTCATCTTCTCTTCTCCGTTCACTGGAGACAGCATTTGATAATTCTGAGCTTAATGAGCGAGCAGAAGCCGAGACCAGGAGGACTTTCAGACGCGGGACTCAATGTGAGTCGACAGACGGGAAAAAGATCCCCCTCGGCGGCTCACACTTTCCATACATCCCGACTGTACATGATCAATAGAATTTGACCAATATTCATATAAAAGTGAATGAGATTTTACATTCCCCTCTCCTTTCACTAGACAGCAGTTTTTCATTCTGAGCTTAATGAGCGAGCAGAAGCCGAGACAGGAAGGACATTTAGAACAGGGACTCGGTCTGAGCAGAAGCCGAGACAGGAGGACTTTCAGACGCGGGAATCACCGCGAGCAGAATCCGAGACAGCAAGACTTTCAGACGCGGGACTCACTGTGAGTTCACAGACGGGAAAATGTTTCCCCTCGGTCACGGACTGTTTCCATCCATCCCTACAGTTCATGAAAATGAACTAGAATTTGAGTAATATTCATATAAACGTGAATGAGATTTTACTTTCTCCTCTCCTTTCACTAGACAGCAGTTTTTCATTCTGAGTTTAATGAGCGAGCACAAGCCGAGACAGGAAGGACCTTCAGAACCGGTAATCGCTGTGAGCAGAAGCCGAGACAGTAGGACCTTCAGACGCGGGACTCGCTGTGAGCAGAAGCCGAGACAGGCGCACTGTCAGACGCGGGAATCACTGTGAGCAGAAGTCGAGACAGGAGGAATTTCAGACGCGGGACTCACTGTGAGTCCTCATAAGGGAAAATATCCCCGGTCGGCCGCTGACCGTTTCCATACACCCAGATCATTCACAACCATTCGAATTTAACAAACATTCATATTAAAGTGGCTGAATTGTCATTTTCTCCTCTCCTTTCGCTGGAGACCAGCATTTGTTAATTGTGAGCTTTATCAGCGACAGAAAGAAGTAAAACGCAGATGTTGACTCACTGGCATCAGACTGCTGTCTATTTTGTTTATTCATGAAATGAAAGTTGATAAACATTAGATACTGAGCAGCGATACGTGGATTTTCGGGCTTTTTCACACACTGGTCTGAAATGCAGCCTCTAAAGAAGGTCTCTCCTTTCACATGAGACAGCAGTCGTTAATTGTGAGCTTAATGACAGAGCAGAAGCGGATACACGAAGACTTTCAGATACCATAACTCAGTGTGAGTCCACAGAAGGGAAAAAGATCTCCCTCGGCCACTTCCATACACCCAGATTGTTGATGAACATTAGAATTTGACAAACACTTTTATTAAATTGGCTGAGATTTTTACTTTCTCCTCTCCATTCACTAGACAGCAGTTTTTCATTCTGAGCTTAGTGAGAGAGCAGAAAGCCGAGACAGGAGGACTTTCAGACGCGGGACTCAATGTGAGTCGACAGACGGGAAAAAGATCCCCCTCGGCGGCTCACACTTTCCATACATCCCCGACTGTACATGATCAATAGAATTTGACCAATATTCATATAAAAGTGAATGAGATTTTACTTTCCCCTCTCCTTTCACTAGACAGCAGTTTTTCATTCTGAGCTTAATGAGCGAGCAGAAGCCGAGACAGCAAGACTTTCAGACGCGGGACTCACTGTGAGTTCACAGACGGGAAAATGTTTCCCCTCGGTCACGGACTGTTTCCATCCATCCCTACAGTTCATGAAAATTAGAATTGGAGCAATATTCATATAAACGTGTGAGATTTTACTTTCTCCTCTCCTTTCACTAGACAGCAGTTTTTCATTCTGAGCTTAATGAGCGAGCAGAAGCCGAGACAGGAGGACTTTCAACGCGGGAATCACCGTGAGCAGAATCCGAGACAGCAAGACTTTCAGACGCGGGACTCACTGTGAGTTCACAGACGGGAAAATGTTTCCCTCGGTCACGGACTGTTTCCATCCATCCTACAGTTCATGAAAATTAGAATTGGACCAATATTCATAGTAAAGTGGCTGAAATCTCATTCACTGGAGACAGCATTTTAATTCTGAGCTTAATGAGCGAGCAGAAGCCGAGACAGGAGGACTTTCAGACGCGGGAATCACCGTGAGCAGAATCCGAGACAGCAAGACTTTCAGACGAGGGACTCACTGTGAGTTCACAGACGGGAAAATGTTTCCCCTCGGTCACGGACTGTTTCCATCCATCCCTACAGTTCATGAAAATTAGAATTGGAGCAATATTCATAGTAAAGTGGCTGAAATCTCATCTTCTCTTCTCCGTTCACTGGAGACAGCATTTGATAATTCTGATAATGAGCGAGCAGAAGCCGAGACAGGAAGGACCTTTAGAACAGGGAGAGCAGAAGCCGAGACAGGAGGACTTTCAGACGCGGGACTCAATGTGAGTCGACAGACGGGAAAAAAGATCCCCCTCGGCGGCTCACACTTTCCATACATCCCGACTGTACATGATCAATAGAATTTGACCAATATTCATACAAAAGTGAATGAGATTTTACTTTCCCTCTCCTTTCACTAGACAGCAGTTTTTCATTCTGAGCTTAATGAGCGAGCAGAAGCCGAGACAGAAGGACCTTTAGAACAGGGACTCGCTCTGAGCAGAAGTCGAGACAGGAGGACTTTCAGACGCGGGACTCACTGAGAGTTCACAGACGGGAAAATGTTTCCCCTCGGTCACGGACTGTTTCCATCCATCCCTACAGTTCATGAAAATTAGAATTGGACCAATATTCATAGTAAAGTGGCTGAAATCTCATCTTCTCTTCTCCGTTCACTGGAGACAGCATTTGATAATTCTGAGCTTAATGAGCGAGCAGAAGCCGAGACAGGAGGACTTTCAGACGCGGGACTCAATGTGAGTCGACAGACGGGAAAAAGATCCCCTCGGCGGCTCACACTTTCCACATCCCGACTGTACATGATCAATAGAATTTGACCAATATTCATATAAAAGTGAATGAGATTTTACATTCCCCTCTCCTTTCACTAGACAGCAGTTTTTCATTCTGAGCTTAATGAGCGAGCAGAAGCCGAGACAGGAAGGACTTTAGAACAGGGACTCGGTCTGAGCAGAAGCCGAGACAGGAGGACTTTCAGACGCGGGACTTCGAGACAGCAAGACTTTCAGACGCGGACTCACTGTGAGTTCACAGACGGGAAAATGTTTCCCCTCGGTCACGGACTGTTTCCATCCATCCCTACAGTTCATGAAAATTAGAATTGGACCAATATTCATATAAACGTGAATGAGATTTTACTTTCTCCTCTCCTTTCACTAGACAGCAGTTTTTCATTCTGAGTTTAATGAGCGAGCACAAGCCGAGACAGGAAGGACCTTCAGAACCGGTACTCGCTGTGAGCAGAAGCCGAGACAGCAGGACCTTCAGACGGGGACTCGCTGTGAGCAGAAGCCGAGACAGGCGCACTGTCAGACGCGGGAATCACTGTGAGCAGAAGTCGAGACAGGAGGAATTTCAGACGCGGGACTCACTGTGAGTCCTCATAAGGGAAAAATATCCCGGTCGGCCGCTGACCGTTTCCATACACCCAGATCATTCACAACCATTCGAATTTAACAAACATTCATATTAAAGTGGCTGAATTGTCATTTTCTCCTCTCCTTTCGCTGGAGACAGCATTTGTTAATTGTGAGCTTTATCAGCGACAGAAAGAAGTAAAACGCAGATGTTGACTCACTGGCATCAGACTGCTGTCTATTTTGTTTATTCATGAAATGAAAGTTGATAAACATTAGATACTGAGCAGCGATACGTGGATTTTCGGGCTTTTTCACACACTGGTCTGAAATGCAGCCTCTAAAGAAGGTCTCTCCTTTCACATGAGACAGCAGTCGTTAATTGTGAGCTTAATGACAGAGCAGAAGCGGATACACGAAGACCTTCAGATACCATACTCAGTGTGAGTCCACAGAAGGGAAAAAGATCTCCCTCGGCCACTTCCATACACCCAGATTGTTGATGAACATTAGAATTTGACAAACACTTTTATTAAATTGGCTGAGATTTTACTTTCTCCTCTCCATTCACTAGACAGCAGTTTTTCATTCTGAGCTTAGTGAGAGAGCAGAAGCCGAGACAGGAGGACTTTCAGACGCGGGACTCAATGTGAGTCGACAGACGGGAAAAAGATCCCCCTCGGCGGCTCACACTTTCCATACATCCCGACTGTACATGATCAATAGAATTTGACCAATATTCATATAAAAGTGAATGAGATTTTACTTTCCCTTCTCCTTTCACTAGACAGCAGTTTTTCATTCTGAGCTTAATGAGCGAGCAGAATCCGAGACAGGAGGACTTTCAGACGCGGGACTCACTGTGAGTTCACAGACGGGAAAATGTTTCCCCTCGGTCACGGACTGTTTCCATCCCATCCCTACAGTTCATGAAAATTAGAATTGGACCAATATTCATAGTAAAGTGGCTGAAATCTCATCTTCTCTTCTCCGTTCACTGGAGACAGCATTTGATAATTCTGAGCTTAATGAGCGAGCAGAAGCCGAGACAGGAGGACTTTCAGACGCGGGACTCAATGTGAGTCGACAGACGGGAAAAAGATCCCCCTCGGCGGCTCACACTTTCCATACATCCCGACTGTACATGATCCAATAGAATTTGACCAATATTCATATAAAGTGAATGAGATTTTACTTTCGCCTATCCTTTCATTAGTCAGCAGTTTTTCATTCTGAGCTTAATGAGCGAGCAGAAGCCGAGACAGGAGGACTTTCAGACGCGGACTCAATGTGAGTCGACAGACGGGAAAAAGAAGCTTGTGAGCTTTATCAGCGACAGAAAGAAGTAAAACGCAGATGTTGACTCACTGGCATCAGACTGCTGTCTATTTTGTTTATTCATGAAATGAAAGTTGATAAACATTAGACTTTCAGACGCTGGGACTCACTGTGAGTTCACAGACGGGAAAATGTTTCCCCTCGGTCACGGACTGTTTCCATCCATCCCTTACCAGTTCATGAAAATTAGAATTTGACCAATATTCATATAAAAGTGAATGAGATTTTAGTTTCTCCTCTCCTTTCACTAGACAGCAGTTTTTCATTCTGGAGTTTAATGAGCGAGCAGAAGCCGAGACAGGAAGGACCTTTAGAACAGGGACTCGCTCTGAGCAGAAGCCGAGACAGGAGGACTTTCAGACGCGGGAATCCACCGTGAGCAGAAGTCGAGACAGGAGGAATTTCAGACGCGGGACTCACTGTGAGTCCTCATAAGGGAAAATATCCCGGTCGGCCGCTGACCGTTTCCATACACCCAGATCATTCAACAACCATTCGAATTTAACAAAACTTCATATTAAAGTGGCTGAATTGTCATTTTCTCCTCTCCTTTCGCTGGAGACAGCATTTGTTAATTGTGAGCTTTATCAGCGACAGAAAGAAGTAAAACGCAGATGTTGACTCACTGGCATCAGACTGCTGTCTATTTTGTTTATTCATGAAATGAAAGTTGATAAACATTAGATACTGAGCAGCGATACGTGGATTTTCGGGCTTTTTCACACACTGGTCTGAAATGCAGCCTCTAAAGAAGGTCTCTCCTTTCACATGAGACAGCAGTCGTTAATTGTGAGCTTAATGACAGAGCAGAAGCGGATACACGAAGACTTTCAGATACCATACTCAGTGTGAGTCCACAGAAGGGAAAAAAGATCTCCCTCGGCCACTTCCATACACCCAGATTGTTGATGAACATTAGAATTTGACAAACACTTTTATTAAATTGGCTGAGATTTTACTTTCTCCTCTCCATTCACTAGACAGCAGTTTTTCATTCTGAGCTTAGTGAGAGAGCAGAAGCCGAGACAGGAGGACTTTCAGACGCGGGACTCAATGTGAGTCGACAGACGGGAAAAAGATCCCCCCTCGGCGGCTCACACTTTCCATACATCCCGACTGTACATGATCAATAGAATTTGACCAATATTCATATAAAAGTGAATGAGATTTTACTTTCCCTTCTCCTTTCACTAGACAGCAGTTTTTCATTCTGAGCTTAATGAGCGAGCAGAAGCCGAGACAGGAAGACTTTCAGACGCGGGACTCACTGTGAGTTCACAGACGGGAAAATGTTTCCCCTCGGTCACGGACTGTTTCCATCCATCCCTACAGTTCATGAAAACATTAGAATTGGACCAATATTCATAGTAAAGTGGCTGAAATTTCATCTTCTCTTCTCCGTTCACTGGAGACAGCATTTGATAATTCTGAGCTTTAATGAGCGAGCAGAAGCCGAGACAGGAGGACTTTCAGACGCGGGAATCACCGTGAGCAGAATCCGAGACAGCAAGACTTTCAGACGCAGGGACTCACTGTGAGTTCACAGACGGCGAAAAATGTTTCCCCTCGGTCACGGACTGTTTCCATCCATCCCTACAGTTCATGAAAATTAGAATTGGAGCAATATTCATAGTAAAGTGGCTGAAATCTCATCTTCTCGTTCTCCGTTCACTGGAGACAGCATTTGATATCGACTAATTACCTGCAGCAGTTACTGAGCATGAGCGAGCAGCAGAAGCCGAGACAGGAAGACTTTCAGACGCGGGACTCAATGTGAGTCGACAGACGGGAAAAAGATCCCCTCGGCGGCTCACACCTTTCCATACATCCCGACTGTACATGATCAATAGAATTTGACCAATATTCATATAAAAGTGAATGAGATTTTACTTTCCGCCTACTCCTTTCACTAGACAGCAGTTTTTCATTCTGAGCTTAATGAGCGAGCAGAAGCCGAGACAGGAGGACTTTCAGACGCAGGGAATCACCGTGAGCAGAATCCGAGACAGCAAGACTTTCAGACGCGGGACTCACTGTGAGTTCACAGACGGGGAAAATGTTTCCCCTCGGTCACGGACTGTTTCCATCCATCCCTACAGTTCATGAAAATTAGAATTGGGACCAATATTCATAGTAAAGTGGCTGAAATCTCATCTTCTCTTCTCCGTTCACTGGAGACAGCATTTGATAATTCTGAGCTTAATGAGCGAGCAGAAGCCGAGACAGGAGGACTTTCAGACGCGGGGACTCAATGTGAGTCGACAGACGGGAAAAAGATCCCCCTCGGCGGCTCACACTTTCCATACATCCCGACTGTACATGATCAATAGAATTTGACCAATATTCATATAAAAGTGAATGAGATTTTACTTTCCCCTCTCCTTTCACTAGACAGCAGTTTTTCATTCTGAGCTTAATGAGCGAGCAGAAGCCGAGACAGGAAGGACCTTTAGAACAGGACTCGCTCTGAGCAGAAGTCGAGACAGGAGGACTTTCAGACGCGGACTCACTGTAGAGTTCACAGACGGGAAAATGTTTCCCCTCGGTCACGGACTGTTTCCATCCATCCCTACAGTTCATGAAAATTAGAATTGGACCAATATTCATAGTAAAGTGGGCTGAAATCTCATCTTCTCTTCTCCGTTCACTGGAGACAGCATTTGATAATTCTGAGCTTAATGAGCGAGCAGAAGCCGAGACAGGAGGACTTTCAGACGCGGGACTCAATGTGAGTCGACAGACGGTGGAAAAAAGATCCCCCTCGGCGGCTCACACTTTCCATACATCCCGGACTGTACATGATCAATAGAATTTGACCAATATTCATATAAAAGTGAATGAGATTTTACATTCCCCTCTCCCTTTCACTAGACAGCAGTTTTTTCATTCTGAGCTTAATGAGCGAGCAGAAGCCGAGACAGGAAGGACATTTAGAACAGGGACTCGGTCTGAGCAGAAGCCGAGACAGGAGGACTTTCAGACGCCGGGAACTCACCGCGAGCAGAAATCCGAGACAGCAAGACTTTCAGACGCGGGGACTCACTGTGAGTTCACAGACGGAAAAATGTTTTCCCCTCGGTCAACGGACTGTTTCCATCCATCCCTACAGTTCATGAAAATTAGAATTGGACCAATATTCATAATAAACGTGAATGAGATTTTTACTTTCTCCTCTCCTTTCACTAGACAGCAGTTTTTCATTCTGAGGTTAATGAGCGAGCCACAAGCCGAGACAGGAAGGACCTTCAGAACCGGTACTCGCTGTGAGCAGAAGCCGAGACAGCAGGACCTTCAGACGCGGGACTCGCTGTGAGCAGAAGCGAGACAGGCGCACTGTCAGACGCGGGAATCACTGTGAGCAGAAGTCGAGACAGGAGGAATTTCAGACGCGGGGACTCACTGTGAGTCCTCATAAGGGAAAATATCCCGGGTCGGCCGCTGACCGTTTCCATACACCCAGATCATTCACAACCATTCGAATTTAACAAACATTCATATTAAAGTGGCTGAATTGTCATTTTCTCCTCTCCTTTCGCTGGAGACAGCATTTGTTAATTGTGAGCTTTATCAGCGACAGAAAGAAGTAAAACGCAGATGTTGACTCACTGGCATCAGACTGCTGTCTATTTTGTTTATTCATGAAATGAAAGTTGATAAACATTAGATACTGAGCAGCGATACGTGGATTTTCGGGCTTTTTCACACACTGGTCTGAAATGCAGCCTCTAAAGAAGGTCTCTCCTTTCACATGAGACAGCAGTCGTTAATTGTGAGCTTAATGACAGAGCAGAAGCGGATACACGAAGACCTTCAGATACCATACTCAGTGTGAGTCCACAGAAGGGAAAAAGATCTCCCTCGGCCACTTCCATACACCCAGATTGTTGATGAACATTAGAATTTGACAAACACTTTTATTAAATTGGCTGAGATTTTACTTTTCTCCTCTCCATTCACTAGACAGCAGTTTTTCATTCTGAGCTTAGTGAGAGAGCAGAAGCGAGACAGGAGGACTTTCAGACGCGGGACTCAATGTGAGTCGACAGACGGGAAAAAGATCCCCCTCGGCGGCTCACACTTTCCATACATCCCGACTGTACATGATCAATAGAATTTGACCAATATTCATATAAAAGTGAATGAGATTTTACTTTCCCTTCTCCTTTCACTAGACAGCAGTTTTTCATTCTGAGCTTAATGAGCGAGCAGAATCCGAGACAGGAGGACTTTCAGACGCGGACTCACTGTGAGTTCACAGACGGGAAAATGTTTCCCCTCGGTCACGACTGTTTTCCATCCATCCCTACAGTTCATGAAAATTAGAATTGGACCAATATTCATAGTAAAGTGGCTGAAATCTCATCTTCTCTTCTCCGTTCACTGGAGACAGCATTGATAATTCTGAGCTTAGTGAGCGAGGCAGAAGCCGAGACAGGAGGACTTCTCAATGTCACAGCGGGGACTCAATTTCCTACATGACTGTTCTTCACATGATCAATAGAATTTGACAATATTCATATAAAGTGAATGAGATTTACTTTCGTTCCTAGTCAGCAGTTTTTCATTTGAGCTATGAGCGAGCAGAAGCCGAGACAGGAGGACTTTCAGACGCGGGACTCAATGTGAGTCGACAGACGGAAAAGAAGCGACGACAGAAAGAAGTAAAACGCAGAGACTCACTGGCATCAGACTGCTGTCTATTTTGTTTATTCATGAAATGAAAGTTGATAAACATTAGACTTTCAGACGCGGGACTCACTGTGAGTTCACAGACGGGAAAATGTTTCCCCTCGGTCACGGACTGTTTCCATCCATCCCTACAGTTCATGAAAATTAGAATTTGACCAATATTCATATAAAAGTGAATGAGATTTTAGTTTCTCCTCTCCTTTCACTAGACAGCAGTTTTTCATTCTGAGTTTAATGAGCGAGCAGAAGCCGAGACAGGAAGGACCTTTAGAACAGGGACTCGCTCTGAGCAGAAGCCGAGACAGGAGGACTTTCAGACGCGGGATCACCGTGAGCAGAAGTCGAGACAGGAGGAATTTCAGACGCGGGACTCACTGTGAGTCCTCATAAGGGAAAATATCCCGGTCGGCCGCTGACCGTTTCCATACACCCAGATCATTCACAACCATTCGAATTTAACAAACATTCATATTAAAGTGGCTGAATTGTCATTTTCTCCTCTCCTTTCGCTGGAGACAGCATTTGTTAATTGTGAGCTTTATCAGCGACAGAAAGAAGTAAAACGCAGATGTTGACTCACTGGCATCAGACTGCTGTCTATTTTGTTTATTCATGAAATGAAAGTTGATAAACATTAGATACTGAGCAGCGATACGTGGATTTTCGGGCTTTTTTCACACACTGGTCTGAAATGCAGCCTCTAAAGAAGGTCTCTCCTTTCACATGAGACAGCAGTCGTTAATTGTGAGCTTAATGACAGAGCAGAAGCGGATACACGAAGACTTTCAGATACCATACTCAGTGTGAGTCCACAGAAGGGAAAAAGATCTCCCTCGGCCACTTCCATACACCCAGATTGTTGATGAACATTAGAATTTGACAAACACTTTTATTAAATTGGCTGAGATTTTACTTTCTCCTCTCCATTCACTAGACAGCAGTTTTTCATTCTGAGCTTAGTGAGAGAGCAGAAGCCGAGACAGGAGGACTTTCAGACGCGGGACTCAATGTGAGTCGACAGACGGGAAAAAGATCCCCCTCGGCGGCTCACACTTTCCATACATCCCGACTGTACATGATCAATAGAATTTGACCAATATTCATATAAAAGTGAATGAGATTTTACTTTCCCCTCTCCTTTCACTAGACAGCAGTTTTTCATTCTGAGCTTAATGAGCGAGCAGAAGCCGAGACAGCAAGACTTTCAGACGCGGGACTCACTGTGAGTTCACAGACGGGAAAATGTTTCCCCTCGGTCACGGACTGTTTCCATCCATCCCTACAGTTCATGAAAATTAGAATTGGAGCAATATTCATATAAACGTGAATGAGATTTTACTTTCTCCTCTCCTTTCACTAGACAGCAGTTTTTCATTCTGAGCTTAATGAGCGAGCAGAAGCCGAGACAGGAGGACTTTCAGACCGCGGGGAATCACCGTGAGCAGAATCCGAGACAGCAAGACTTTCAGACGAGGGACTCACTGTGAGTTCACAGACGGGAAAATGTTTCCCCTCGGTCACGGACTGTTTCCATCCATCCCTACAGTTCATGAAAATTAGAATTGGAGCAATATTCATAGTAAAGTGGCTGAAATCTCATCTTCTCTTCTCCGTTCACTGGAGACAGCATTTGATAATTCTGAGCTTAATGAGCGAGCAGAAGCCGAGACAGGAGGAGTTTCAGGACGCGGGACTCAATGTGAGTCGACAGACGGGAAAAAGATCCCCCTCGGCGGCTCACACTTTCCATACATCCCGACTGTACATGATCAATAGAATTTGACCAATATTCATATAAAAGTGAATGAGATTTTACTTTCGCCTATCCTTTCATTAGTCAGCAGTTTTTCATTCTGAGCTTAATGAGCGAGCAGAAGCCGAGACAGGAGGACTTTCAGACGCGGGAATCACCGTGAGCAGAATCCGAGACAGCAAGACTTTCAGACGCGGGACTCACTGTGAGTTCACAGACGGGAAAATGTTTCCCCTCGGTCACGGACTGTTTCCATCCATCCCTACAGTTCATGAAAATTAGAATTGGACCAATATTCATAGTAAAGTGGCTGAAATCTCATCTTCTCTTCTCCGTTCACTGGAGACAGCATTTGATAATTCTGAGCTTAATGAGCGAGCAGAAGCCGAGACAGGAGGACTTTCAGACGCGGGACTCAATGTGAGTCGACAGACGGGAAAAAGATCCCCCTCGGCGGCTCACACTTTCCATACATCCCGACTGTACATGATCAATAGAATTTGACCAATATTCATATAAAAGTGAATGAGATTTTACTTTCCCCTCTCCTTTCACTAGGACAGCAGTTTTTCATTCTGAGCTTAATGAGCGAGCAGAAGCCGAGACAGAAGGACCTTTAGAACAGGGACTCGCTCTGAGCAGAAGTCGAGACAGGAGGACTTTCAGACGCGGGACTCACTGAGAGTTCACAGACGGGAAAATGTTTCCCCTCGGTCACGGACTGTTTCCATCCATCCCTACAGTTCATGAAAATTAGAATTGGAGCAATATTCATAGTAAAGTGGCTGAAATCTCATCTTCTCTTCTCCGTTCACTGGAGACAGCATTTGATAATTCTGAGCTTAATGAGCGAGCAGAAGCCTGAGTTCTGAGCTTATGAGCGAGCAGAGCGAGACAGGAGGACTTTCAGACGCGGGAATCACCGTGAGCAGAATCCGAGACAGCAAGACTTTCAGACGCGGGACTCACTGTGAGTTCACAGACGGGAAAATGTTTCCCCTCGGTCACGGACTGTTTCCATCCATCCCTACAGTTCATGAAAATGAACTAGAATTTGAGTAATATTCAAATAAACGTGAATGAGATTTTACTTTCTCCTCTCCTTTCACTAGACAGCAGTTTTTCATTCTGAGTTTAATGAGCGAGCAGAAGCCGAGACAGGAAGGACCTTCAGAACCGGTAATCGCTGTGAGCAGAAGCCGAGACAGTAGGACCTTCAGACGCGGGACTCGCTGTGAGCAGAAGCCGAGACAGGCGCACTGTCAGACGCGGGAATCACTGTGAGCAGAAGTCGAGACAGGAGGAATTTCAGACGCGGGACTCACTGTGAGTCCTCATAAGGGAAAATATCCCGGTCGGCCGCTGACCGTTTCCATACACCCAGATCATTCACAACCATTCGAATTTAACAAACATTCATATTAAAGTGGCTGAATTGTCATTTTCTCCTCTCCTTTCGCTGGAGACAGCATTTGTTAATTGTGAGCTTTATCAGCGACAGAAAGAAGTAAAACGCAGATGTTGACTCACTGGCATCAGACTGCTGTCTATTTTGTTTATTCATGAAATGAAAGTTGATAAACATTAGATACTGAGCAGCGATACGTGGATTTTCGGGCTTTTTCACACACTGGTCTGAAATGCAGCCTCTAAAGAAGGTCTCTCCTTTCACATGAGACAGCAGTCGTTAATTGTGAGCTTAATGACAGAGCAGAAGCGGATACACGAAGACTTTCAGATACCATACTCAGTGTGAGTCCACAGAAGGGAAAAAGATCTCCCTCGGCCACTTCCATACACCCAGATTGTTGATGAACATTAGAATTTGACAAACACTTTTATTAAATTGGCTGAGATTTTACTTTCTCCTCTCCATTCACTAGACAGCAGTTTTTCATTCTGAGCTTAGTGAGAGAGCAGAAGCCGAGACAGGAGGACTTTCAGACGCGGGACTCAATGTGAGTCGACAGACGGGAAAAAGATCCCCCTCGGCGGCTCACACTTTCCATACATCCCGACTGTACATGATCAATAGAATTTGACCAATATTCATATAAAAGTGAATGAGATTTTACTTTCCCCTCTCCTTTCACTAGACAGCAGTTTTTCATTCTGAGCTTAATGAGCGAGCAGAATCCGAGACAGCAAGACTTTCAGATGCGGGACTCACTGTGAGTTCACAGACGGGAAAATGTTTCCCCTCGGTCACGGACTGTTTCCATCCATCCCTACAGTTCATGAAAATTAGAATTGGAGCAATATTCATAGTAAAGTGGCTGAAATCTCATCTTCTCTTCTCCGTTCACTGGAGACAGCATTTGATAATTCTGAGCTTAATGAGCGAGCAGAAGCCGAGACAGGAGGACTTTCAGACGCGGGACTCAATGTGAGTCGACAGACGGGAAAAAGATCCCCCTCGGCGGCTCACACTTTCCATACATCCCGACTGTACATGATCAATAGAATTTGACCAATATTCATATAAAAGTGAATGAGATTTTACTTTCCCCTCTCCTTTCACTAGACAGCAGTTTTTCATTCTGAGCTTAATGAGCGAGCAGAAGCCGAGACAGAAGGACCTTTAGAACAGGGACTCGCTCTGAGCAGAAGTCGAGACAGGAGGACTTTCAGACGCGGGACTCACTGAGAGTTCACAGACGGGAAAATGTTTCCCCTCGGTCACGGACTGTTTCCATCCATCCCTACAGTTCATGAAAATTAGAATTGGACCAATATTCATAGTAAAGTGGCTGAAATCTCATCTTCTCTTCTCCGTTCACTGGAGACAGCATTTGATAATTCTGAGCTTAATGAGCGAGCAGAAGCCGAGACAGGAGGACTTTCAGACGCGGGACTCAATGTGAGTCGACAGACGGGAAAAAGATCCCCCTCGGCGGCTCACACTTTCCATACATCCCGACTGTACATGATCAATAGAATTTGACCAATATTCATATAAAAGTGAATGAGATTTTACATTCCCCTCTCCTTTCACTAGACAGCAGTTTTTCATTCTGAGCTTAATGAGCGAGCAGAAGCCGAGACAGGAAGGACATTTAGAACAGGGACTCGGTCTGAGCAGAAGCCGAGACAGGAGGACTTTCAGACGCGGGAATCACCGCGAGCAGAATCCGAGACAGCAAGACTTTCAGACGCGGGACTCACTGTGAGTTCACAGACGGGAAAATGTTTCCCCTCGGTCACGGACTGTTTCCATCCATCCCTACAGTTCATGAAAATGAACTAGAATTTGAGTAATTTTCATATAAACGTGAATGAGATTTTACTTTCTCCTCTCCTTTCACTAGACAGCAGTTTTTCATTCTGAGTTTAATGAGCGAGCACAAGCCGAGACAGGAAGGACCTTCAGAACCGGTAATCGCTGTGAGCAGAAGCCGAGACAGTAGGACCTTCAGACGCGGGACTCGCTGTGAGCAGAAGCCGAGACAGGCGCACTGTCAGACGCGGGAATCACTGTGAGCAGAAGTCGAGACAGGAGGAATTTCAGACGCGGGACTCACTGTGAGTCCTCATAAGGGAAAATATCCCGGTCGGCCGCTGACCGTTTCCATACACCCAGATCATTCACAACCATTCGAATTTAACAAACATTCATATTAAAGTGGCTGAATTGTCATTTTCTCCTCTCCTTTCGCTGGAGACAGCATTTGTTAATTGTGAGCTTTATCAGCGACAGAAAGAAGTAAAACGCAGATGTTGACTCACTGGCATCAGACTGCTGTCTATTTTGTTTATTCATGAAATGAAAGTTGATAAACATTAGATACTGAGCAGCGATACGTGGATTTTCGGGCTTTTTCACACACTGGTCTGAAATGCAGCCTCTAAAGAAGGTCTCTCCTTTCACATGAGACAGCAGTCGTTAATTGTGAGCTTAATGACAGAGCAGAAGCGGATACACGAAGACTTTCAGATACCATACTCAGTGTGAGTCCACAGAAGGGAAAAAGATCTCCCTCGGCCACTTCCATACACCCAGATTGTTGATGAACATTAGAATTTGACAAACACTTTTATTAAATTGGCTGAGATTTTACTTTCTCCTCTCCATTCACTAGACAGCAGTTTTTCATTCTGAGCTTAGTGAGAGAGCAGAAGCCGAGACAGGAGGACTTTCAGACGCGGGACTCAATGTGAGTCGACAGACGGGAAAAAGATCCCCCTCGGCGGCTCACACTTTCCATACATCCCGACTGTACATGATCAATAGAATTTGACCAATATTCATATAAAAGTGAATGAGATTTTACATTTCCCCTCTCCTTTCACTAGACAGCAGTTTTTCATTCTGAGCTTAATGAGCGAGCAGAAGCCGAGACAGCAAGACTTTCAGACGCGGGACTCACTGTGAGTTCACAGACGGGAAAATGTTTCCCCTCGGTCACGGACTGTTTCCATCCATCCCTACAGTTCATGAAAATTAGAATTGGAGCAATATTCATATAAACGTGAATGAGATTTTACTTTCTCCTCTCCTTTCACTAGACAGCAGTTTTTCATTCTGAGCTTAATGAGCGAGCAGAAGCCGAGACAGGAGGACTTTCAGACGCGGGAATCACCGTGAGCAGAATCCGAGACAGCAAGACTTTCAGACGCGGGACTCACTGTGAGTTCACAGACGGGAAAATGTTTCCCCTCGGTCACGGACTGTTTCCATCCATCCCTACAGTTCATGAAAATTAGAATTGGACCAATATTCATAGTAAAGTGGCTGAAATCTCATCTTCTCTTCTCCGTTCACTGGAGACAGCATTTGATAATTCTGAGCTTAATGAGCGAGCAGAAGCCGAGACAGGAGGACTTTCAGACGCGGGAATCACCGTGAGCAGAATCCGAGACAGCAAGACTTTCAGACGAGGGACTCACTGTGAGTTCACAGACGGGAAAATGTTTCCCCTCGGTCACGGACTGTTTCCATCCATCCCTACATTTCATGAAAATTAGAATTGGAGCAATATTCATAGTAAAGTGGCTGAAATCTCATCTTCTCTTCTCCGTTCACTGGAGACAGCATTTGATAATTCTGATCTTAATGAGCGAGCAGAAGCCGAGACAGGAAGGACCTTTAGAACAGGGACTCGCTCTGAGCAGAAGCCGAGACAGGAGGACTTTCAGACGCGGGACTCAATGTGAGTCGACAGACGGGAAAAAGATCCCCCTCGGCGGCTCACACTTTCCATACATCCCGACTGTACATGATCAATAGAATTTGACCAATATTCATACAAAAGTGAATGAGATTTTACTTTCCCCTCTCCTTTCACTAGACAGCAGTTTTTCATTCTGAGCTTAATGAGCGAGCAGAAGCCGAGACAGAAGGACCTTTAGAACAGGGACTCGCTCTGAGCAGAAGTCGAGACAGGAGGACTTTCAGACGCGGGACTCACTGAGAGTTCACAGACGGGAAAATGTTTCCCCTCGGTCACGGACTGTTTCCATCCATCCCTACAGTTCATGAAAATTAGAATTGGACCAATATTCATAGTAAAGTGGCTGAAATCTCATCTTCTCTTCTCCGTTCACTGGAGACAGCATTTGATAATTCTGAGCTTAATGAGCGAGCAGAAGCCGAGACAGGAGGACTTTCAGACGCGGGACTCAATGTGAGTCGACAGACGGGAAAAAGATCCCCCTCGGCGGCTCACACTTTCCATACATCCCGACTGTACATGATCAATAGAATTTGACCAATATTCATATAAAAGTGAATGAGATTTTACATTCCCCTCTCCTTTCACTAGACAGCAGTTTTTCATTCTGAGCTTAATGAGCGAGCAGAAGCCGAGACAGGAAGGACATTTAGAACAGGGACTCGGTCTGAGCAGAAGCCGAGACAGGAGGACTTTCAGACGCGGGACTCACCGCGAGCAGAATCCGAGACAGCAAGACTTTCAGACGCGGGACTCACTGTGAGTTCACAGACGGGAAAATGTTTCCCCTCGGTCACGGACTGTTTCCATCCATCCCTACAGTTCATGAAAATTAGAATTGGACCAATATTCATATAAACGTGAATGAGATTTTACTTTCTCCTCTCCTTTCACTAGACAGCAGTTTTTCATTCTGAGTTTAATGAGCGAGCACAAGCCGAGACAGGAAGGACCTTCAGAACCGGTACTCGCTGTGAGCAGAAGCCGAGACAGCAGGACCTTCAGACGCGGGACTCGCTGTGAGCAGAAGCCGAGACAGGCGCACTGTCAGACGCGGGAATCACTGTGAGCAGAAGTCGAGACAGGAGGAATTTCAGACGCGGGACTCACTGTGAGTCCTCATAAGGGAAAATATCCCGGTCGGCCGCTGACCGTTTCCATACACCCAGATCATTCACAACCATTCGAATTTAACAAACATTCATATTAAAGTGGCTGAATTGTCATTTTCTCCTCTCCTTTCGCTGGAGACAGCATTTGTTAATTGTGAGCTTTATCAGCGACAGAAAGAAGTAAAACGCAGATGTTGACTCACTGGCATCAGACTGCTGTCTATTTTGTTTATTCATGAAATGAAAGTTGATAAACATTAGATACTGAGCAGCGATACGTGGATTTTCGGGCTTTTTCACACACTGGTCTGAAATGCAGCCTCTAAAGAAGTCTCTCCTTTCACATGAGACAGCAGTCGTTAATTGTGAGCTTAATGACAGAGCAGAAGCGGATACACGAAGACCTTCAGATACCATACTCAGTGTGAGTCCACAGAAGGGAAAAAGATCTCCCTCGGCCACTTCCATACACCCAGATTGTTGATGAACATTAGAATTTGACAAACACTTTTATTAAATTGGCTGAGATTTTACTTTCTCCTCTCCATTCACTAGACAGCAGTTTTTCATTCTGAGCTTAGTGAGAGAGCAGAAGCCGAGACAGGAGGACTTTCAGACGCGGGACTCAATGTGAGTCGACAGACGGGAAAAAGATCCCCCTCGGCGGCTCACACTTTCCATACATCCCGACTGTACATGATCAATAGAATTTGACCAATATTCATATAAAAGTGAATGAGATTTTACTTTCCCTTCTCCTTTCACTAGACAGCAGTTTTTCATTCTGAGCTTAATGAGCGAGCAGAATCCGAGACAGGAGGACTTTCAGACGCGGGACTCACTGTGAGTTCACAGACGGGAAAATGTTTCCCCTCGGTCACGGACTGTTTCCATCCATCCCTACAGTTCATGAAAATTAGAATTGGACCAATATTCATAGTAAAGTGGCTGAAATCTCATCTTCTCTTCTCCGTTCACTGGAGACAGCATTTGATAATTCTGAGCTTAATGAGCGAGCAGAAGCCGAGACAGGAGGACTTTCAGACGCGGGACTCAATGTGAGTCGACAGACGGGAAAAAGATCCCCCTCGGCGGCTCACACTTTCCATACATCCCGACTGTACATGATCAATAGAATTTGACCAATATTCATATAAAAGTGAATGAGATTTTACTTTCGCCTATCCTTTCATTAGTCAGCAGTTTTTCATTCTGAGCTTAATGAGCGAGCAGAAGCCGAGACAGGAGGACTTTCAGACGCGGGACTCAATGTGAGTCGACAGACGGGAAAAAGAAGCTTGTGAGCTTTATCAGCGACAGAAAGAAGTAAAACGCAGATGTTGACTCACTGGCATCAGACTGCTGTCTATTTTGTTTATTCATGAAATGAAAGTTGATAAACATTAGACTTTCAGACGCGGGACTCACTGTGAGTTCACAGACGGGAAAATGTTTCCCCTCGGTCACGGACTGTTTCCATCCATCCCTACAGTTCATGAAAATTAGAATTTGACCAATATTCATATAAAAGTGAATGAGATTTTAGTTTCTCCTCTCCTTTCACTAGACAGCAGTTTTTCATTCTGAGTTTAATGAGCGAGCAGAAGCCGAGACAGGAAGGACCTTTAGAACAGGGACTCGCTCTGAGCAGAAGCCGAGACAGGAGGACTTTCAGACGCGGGAATCACCGTGAGCAGAAGTCGAGACAGGAGGAATTTCAGACGCGGGACTCACTGTGAGTCCTCATAAGGGAAAATATCCCGGTCGGCCGCTGACCGTTTCCATACACCCAGATCATTCACAACCATTCGAATTTAACAAACATTCATATTAAAGTGGCTGAATTGTCATTTTCTCCTCTCCTTTCGCTGGAGACAGCATTTGTTAATTGTGAGCTTTATCAGCGACAGAAAGAAGTAAAACGCAGATGTTGACTCACTGGCATCAGACTGCTGTCTATTTTGTTTATTCATGAAATGAAAGTTGATAAACATTAGATACTGAGCAGCGATACGTGGATTTTCGGGCTTTTTCACACACTGGTCTGAAATGCAGCCTCTAAAGAAGGTCTCTCCTTTCACATGAGACAGCAGTCGTTAATTGTGAGCTTAATGACAGAGCAGAAGCGGATACACGAAGACTTTCAGATACCATACTCAGTGTGAGTCCACAGAAGGGAAAAAGATCTCCCTCGGCCACTTCCATACACCCAGATTGTTGATGAACATTAGAATTTGACAAACACTTTTATTAAATTGGCTGAGATTTTACTTTCTCCTCTCCATTCACTAGACAGCAGTTTTTCATTCTGAGCTTAGTGAGAGAGCAGAAGCCGAGACAGGAGGACTTTCAGACGCGGGACTCAATGTGAGTCGACAGACGGGAAAAAGATCCCCCTCGGCGGCTCACACTTTCCATACATCCCGACTGTACATGATCAATAGAATTTGACCAATATTCATATAAAAGTGAATGAGATTTTACTTTCCCCTCTCCTTTCACTAGACAGCAGTTTTTCATTCTGAGCTTAATGAGCGAGCAGAAGCCGAGACAGCAAGACTTTCAGACGCGGGACTCACTGTGAGTTCACAGACGGGAAAATGTTTCCCCTCGGTCACGGACTGTTTCCATCCATCCCTACAGTTCATGAAAATTAGAATTGGACCAATATTCATAGTAAAGTGGCTGAAATCTCATCTTCTCTTCTCCGTTCACTGGAGACAGCATTTGATAATTCTGAGCTTAATGAGCGAGCAGAAGCCGAGACAGGAGGACTTTCAGACGCGGGAATCACCGTGAGCAGAATCCGAGACAGCAAGACTTTCAGACGAGGGACTCACTGTGAGTTCACAGACGGGAAAATGTTTCCCCTCGGTCACGGACTGTTTCCATCCATCCCTACAGTTCATGAAAATTAGAATTGGAGCAATATTCATAGTAAAGTGGCTGAAATCTCATCTTCTCTTCTCCGTTCACTGGAGACAGCATTTGATAATTCTGATCTTAATGAGCGAGCAGAAGCCGAGACAGGAAGGACCTTTAGAACAGGGACTCGCTCTGAGCAGAAGCCGAGACAGGAGGACTTTCAGACGCGGGACTCAATGTGAGTCGACAGACGGGAAAAAGATCCCCCTCGGCGGCTCACACTTTCCATACATCCCGACTGTACATGATCAATAGAATTTGACCAATATTCATATAAAAGTGAATGAGATTTTACTTTCGCCTATCCTTTCATTAGTCAGCAGTTTTTCATTCTGAGCTTAATGAGCGAGCAGAAGCCGAGACAGGAGGACTTTCAGACGCGGGAATCACCGTGAGCAGAATCCGAGACAGCAAGACTTTCAGACGCGGGACTCACTGTGAGTTCACAGACGGGAAAATGTTTCCCCTCGGTCACGGACTGTTTCCATCCATCCCTACAGTTCATGAAAATTAGAATTGGACCAATATTCATAGTAAAGTGGCTGAAATCTCATCTTCTCTTCTCCGTTCACTGGAGACAGCATTTGATAATTCTGAGCTTAATGAGCGAGCAGAAGCCGAGACAGGAGGACTTTCAGACGCGGGACTCAATGTGAGTCGACAGACGGGAAAAAGATCCCCCTCGGCGGCTCACACTTTCCATACATCCCGACTGTACATGATCAATAGAATTTGACCAATATTCATACAAAAGTGAATGAGATTTTACTTTCCCCTCTCCTTTCACTAGACAGCAGTTTTTCATTCTGAGCTTAATGAGCGAGCAGAAGCCGAGACAGAAGGACCTTTAGAACAGGGACTCGCTCTGAGCAGAAGTCGAGACAGGAGGACTTTCAGACGCGGGACTCACTGAGAGTTCACAGACGGGAAAATGTTTCCCCTCGGTCACGGACTGTTTCCATCCATCCCTACAGTTCATGAAAATTAGAATTGGACCAATATTCATAGTAAAGTGGCTGAAATCTCATCTTCTCTTCTCCGTTCACTGGAGACAGCATTTGATAATTCTGAGCTTAATGAGCGAGCAGAAGCCGAGACAGGAGGACTTTCAGACGCGGGACTCAATGTGAGTCGACAGACGGGAAAAGATCCCCCTCGGCGGCTCACACTTTCCATACATCCCGACTGTACATGATCAATAGAATTTGACCAATATTCATATAAAAGTGAATGAGATTTTACATTCCCCTCTCCTTTCACTAGACAGCAGTTTTTCATTCTGAGCTTAATGAGCGAGCAGAAGCCGAGACAGGAAGGACATTTAGAACAGGGACTCGGTCTGAGCAGAAGCCGAGACAGGAGGACTTTCAGACGCGGGACTCACCGCGAGCAGAATCCGAGACAGCAAGACTTTCAGACGCGGGACTCACTGTGAGTTCACAGACGGGAAAATGTTTCCCCTCGGTCACGGACTGTTTCCATCCATCCCTACAGTTCATGAAAATTAGAATTGGACCAATATTCATATAAACGTGAATGAGATTTTACTTTCTCCTCTCCTTTCACTAGACAGCAGTTTTTCATTCTGAGTTTAATGAGCGAGCACAAGCCGAGACAGGAAGGACCTTCAGAACCGGTACTCGCTGTGAGCAGAAGCCGAGACAGCAGGACCTTCAGACGCGGGACTCGCTGTGAGCAGAAGCCGAGACAGGCGCACTGTCAGACGCGGGAATCACTGTGAGCAGAAGTCGAGACAGGAGGAATTTCAGACGCGGGACTCACTGTGAGTCCTCATAAGGGAAAATATCCCGGTCGGCCGCTGACCGTTTCCATACACCCAGATCATTCACAACCATTCGAATTTAACAAACATTCATATTAAAGTGGCTGAATTGTCATTTTCTCCTCTCCTTTCGCTGGAGACAGCATTTGTTAATTGTGAGCTTTATCAGCGACAGAAAGAAGTAAAACGCAGATGTTGACTCACTGGCATCAGACTGCTGTCTATTTTGTTTATTCATGAAATGAAAGTTGATAAACATTAGATACTGAGCAGCGATACGTGGATTTTCGGGCTTTTTCACACACTGGTCTGAAATGCAGCCTCTAAAGAAGGTCTCTCCTTTCACATGAGACAGCAGTCGTTAATTGTGAGCTTAATGACAGAGCAGAAGCGGATACACGAAGACCTTCAGATACCATACTCAGTGTGAGTCCACAGAAGGGAAAAAGATCTCCCTCGGCCACTTCCATACACCCAGATTGTTGATGAACATTAGAATTTGACAAACACTTTTATTAAATTGGCTGAGATTTTACTTTCTCCTCTCCATTCACTAGACAGCAGTTTTTCATTCTGAGCTTAGTGAGAGAGCAGAAGCCGAGACAGGAGGACTTTCAGACGCGGGACTCAATGTGAGTCGACAGACGGGAAAAAGATCCCCCTCGGCGGCTCACACTTTCCATACATCCCGACTGTACATGATCAATAGAATTTGACCAATATTCATATAAAAGTGAATGAGATTTTACTTTCCCTTCTCCTTTCACTAGACAGCAGTTTTTCATTCTGAGCTTAATGAGCGAGCAGAATCCGAGACAGGAGGACTTTCAGACGCGGGACTCACTGTGAGTTCACAGACGGGAAAATGTTTCCCCTCGGTCACGGACTGTTTCCATCCATCCCTACAGTTCATGAAAATTAGAATTGGACCAATATTCATAGTAAAGTGGCTGAAATCTCATCTTCTCTTCTCCGTTCACTGGAGACAGCATTTGATAATTCTGAGCTTAATGAGCGAGCAGAAGCCGAGACAGGAGGACTTTCAGACGCGGGACTCAATGTGAGTCGACAGACGGGAAAAAGATCCCCCTCGGCGGCTCACACTTTCCATACATCCCGACTGTACATGATCAATAGAATTTGACCAATATTCATATAAAAGTGAATGAGATTTTACTTTCGCCTATCCTTTCATTAGTCAGCAGTTTTTCATTCTGAGCTTAATGAGCGAGCAGAAGCCGAGACAGGAGGACTTTCAGACGCGGGACTCAATGTGAGTCGACAGACGGGAAAAAGAAGCTTGTGAGCTTTATCAGCGACAGAAAGAAGTAAAACGCAGATGTTGACTCACTGGCATCAGACTGCTGTCTATTTTGTTTATTCATGAAATGAAAGTTGATAAACATTAGACTTTCAGACGCGGGACTCACTGTGAGTTCACAGACGGGAAAATGTTTCCCCTCGGTCACGGACTGTTTCCATCCATCCCTACAGTTCATGAAAATTAGAATTTGACCAATATTCATATAAAAGTGAATGAGATTTTAGTTTCTCCTCTCCTTTCACTAGACAGCAGTTTTTCATTCTGAGTTTAATGAGCGAGCAGAAGCCGAGACAGGAAGGACCTTTAGAACAGGGACTCGCTCTGAGCAGAAGCCGAGACAGGAGGACTTTCAGACGCGGGAATCACCGTGAGCAGAAGTCGAGACAGGAGGAATTTCAGACGCGGGACTCACTGTGAGTCCTCATAAGGGAAAATATCCCGGTCGGCCGCTGACCGTTTCCATACACCCAGATCATTCACAACCATTCGAATTTAACAAACATTCATATTAAAGTGGCTGAATTGTCATTTTCTCCTCTCCTTTCGCTGGAGACAGCATTTGTTAATTGTGAGCTTTATCAGCGACAGAAAGAAGTAAAACGCAGATGTTGACTCACTGGCATCAGACTGCTGTCTATTTTGTTTATTCATGAAATGAAAGTTGATAAACATTAGATACTGAGCAGCGATACGTGGATTTTCGGGCTTTTTCACACACTGGTCTGAAATGCAGCCTCTAAAGAAGGTCTCTCCTTTCACATGAGACAGCAGTCGTTAATTGTGAGCTTAATGACAGAGCAGAAGCGGATACACGAAGACTTTCAGATACCATACTCAGTGTGAGTCCACAGAAGGGAAAAAGATCTCCCTCGGCCACTTCCATACACCCAGATTGTTGATGAACATTAGAATTTGACAAACACTTTTATTAAATTGGCTGAGATTTTACTTTCTCCTCTCCATTCACTAGACAGCAGTTTTTCATTCTGAGCTTAGTGAGAGAGCAGAAGCCGAGACAGGAGGACTTTCAGACGCGGGACTCAATGTGAGTCGACAGACGGGAAAAAGATCCCCCTCGGCGGCTCACACTTTCCATACATCCCGACTGTACATGATCAATAGAATTTGACCAATATTCATATAAAAGTGAATGAGATTTTACTTTCCCTCTCCTTTCACTAGACAGCAGTTTTTCATTCTGAGCTTAATGAGCGAGCAGAAGCCGAGACAGCAAGACTTTCAGACGCGGGACTCACTGTGAGTTCACAGACGGGAAAATGTTTCCCCTCGGTCACGGACTGTTTCCATCCATCCCTACAGTTCATGAAAATTAGAATTGGACCAATATTCATAGTAAAGTGGCTGAAATCTCATCTTCTCTTCTCCGTTCACTGGAGACAGCATTTGATAATTCTGAGCTTAATGAGCGAGCAGAAGCCGAGACAGGAGGACTTTCAGACGCGGGAATCACCGTGAGCAGAATCCGAGACAGCAAGACTTTCAGACGAGGGACTCACTGTGAGTTCACAGACGGGAAAATGTTTCCCCTCGGTCACGGACTGTTTCCATCCATCCCTACAGTTCATGAAAATTAGAATTGGAGCAATATTCATAGTAAAGTGGCTGAAATCTCATCTTCTCTTCTCCGTTCACTGGAGACAGCATTTGATAATTCTGATCTTAATGAGCGAGCAGAAGCCGAGACAGGAAGGACCTTTAGAACAGGGACTCGCTCTGAGCAGAAGCCGAGACAGGAGGACTTTCAGACGCGGGACTCAATGTGAGTCGACAGACGGGAAAAAGATCCCCCTCGGCGGCTCACACTTTCCATACATCCCGACTGTACATGATCAATAGAATTTGACCAATATTCATATAAAAGTGAATGAGATTTTACTTTCGCCTATCCTTTCATTAGTCAGCAGTTTTTCATTCTGAGCTTAATGAGCGAGCAGAAGCCGAGACAGGAGGACTTTCAGACGCGGGAATCACCGTGAGCAGAATCCGAGACAGCAAGACTTTCAGACGCGGGACTCACTGTGAGTTCACAGACGGGAAAATGTTTCCCCTCGGTCACGGACTGTTTCCATCCATCCCTACAGTTCATGAAAATTAGAATTGGACCAATATTCATAGTAAAGTGGCTGAAATCTCATCTTCTCTTCTCCGTTCACTGGAGACAGCATTTGATAATTCTGAGCTTAATGAGCGAGCAGAAGCCGAGACAGGAGGACTTTCAGACGCGGGACTCAATGTGAGTCGACAGACGGGAAAAAGATCCCCCTCGGCGGCTCACACTTTCCATACATCCCGACTGTACATGATCAATAGAATTTGACCAATATTCATACAAAAGTGAATGAGATTTTACTTTCCCCTCTCCTTTCACTAGACAGCAGTTTTTCATTCTGAGCTTAATGAGCGAGCAGAAGCCGAGACAGAAGGACCTTTAGAACAGGGACTCGCTCTGAGCAGAAGTCGAGACAGGAGGACTTTCAGACGCGGGACTCACTGAGAGTTCACAGACGGGAAAATCTTTCCCCTCGGTCACGGACTGTTTCCATCCATCCCTACAGTTCATGAAAATTAGAATTGGACCAATATTCATAGTAAAGTGGCTGAAATCTCATCTTCTCTTCTCCGTTCACTGGAGACAGCATTTGATAATTCTGAGCTTAATGAGCGAGCAGAAGCCGAGACAGGAGGACTTTCAGACGCGGGACTCAATGTGAGTCGACAGACGGGAAAAAGATCCCCCTCGGCGGCTCACACTTTCCATACATCCCGACTGTACATGATCAATAGAATTTGACCAATATTCATATAAAAGTGAATGAGATTTTACATTCCCCTCTCCTTTCACTAGACAGCAGTTTTTCATTCTGAGCTTAATGAGCGAGCAGAAGCCGAGACAGGAAGGACATTTAGAACAGGGACTCGGTCTGAGCAGAAGCCGAGACAGGAGGACTTTCAGACGCGGGACTCACCGCGAGCAGAATCCGAGACAGCAAGACTTTCAGACGCGGGACTCACTGTGAGTTCACAGACGGGAAAATGTTTCCCCTCGGTCACGGACTGTTTCCATCCATCCCTACAGTTCATGAAAATTAGAATTGGACCAATATTCATATAAACGTGAATGAGATTTTACTTTCTCCTCTCCTTTCACTAGACAGCAGTTTTTCATTCTGAGTTTAATGAGCGAGCACAAGCCGAGACAGGAAGGACCTTCAGAACCGGTACTCGCTGTGAGCAGAAGCCGAGACAGCAGGACCTTCAGACGCGGGACTCGCTGTGAGCAGAAGCCGAGACAGGCGCACTGTCAGACGCGGGAATCACTGTGAGCAGAAGTCGAGACAGGAGGAATTTCAGACGCGGGACTCACTGTGAGTCCTCATAAGGGAAAATATCCCGGTCGGCCGCTGACCGTTTCCATACACCCAGATCATTCACAACCATTCGAATTTAACAAACATTCATATTAAAGTGGCTGAATTGTCATTTTCTCCTCTCCTTTCGCTGGAGACAGCATTTGTTAATTGTGAGCTTTATCAGCGACAGAAAGAAGTAAAACGCAGATGTTGACTCACTGGCATCAGACTGCTGTCTATTTTGTTTATTCATGAAATGAAAGTTGATAAACATTAGATACTGAGCAGCGATACGTGGATTTTCGGGCTTTTTCACACACTGGTCTGAAATGCAGCCTCTAAAGAAGGTCTCTCCTTTCACATGAGACAGCAGTCGTTAATTGTGAGCTTAATGACAGAGCAGAAGCGGATACACGAAGACCTTCAGATACCATACTCAGTGTGAGTCCACAGAAGGGAAAAAGATCTCCCTCGGCCACTTCCATACACCCAGATTGTTGATGAACATTAGAATTTGACAAACACTTTTATTAAATTGGCTGAGATTTTACTTTCTCCTCTCCATTCACTAGACAGCAGTTTTTCATTCTGAGCTTAGTGAGAGAGCAGAAGCCGAGACAGGAGGACTTTCAGACGCGGGACTCAATGTGAGTCGACAGACGGGAAAAAGATCCCCCTCGGCGGCTCACACTTTCCATACATCCCGACTGTACATGATCAATAGAATTTGACCAATATTCATATAAAAGTGAATGAGATTTTACTTTCCCTTCTCCTTTCACTAGACAGCAGTTTTTCATTCTGAGCTTAATGAGCGAGCAGAATCCGAGACAGGAGGACTTTCAGACGCGGGACTCACTGTGAGTTCACAGACGGGAAAATGTTTCCCCTCGGTCACGGACTGTTTCCATCCATCCCTACAGTTCATGAAAATTAGAATTGGACCAATATTCATAGTAAAGTGGCTGAAATCTCATCTTCTCTTCTCCGTTCACTGGAGACAGCATTTGATAATTCTGAGCTTAATGAGCGAGCAGAAGCCGAGACAGGAGGACTTTCAGACGCGGGACTCAATGTGAGTCGACAGACGGGAAAAAGATCCCCCTCGGCGGCTCACACTTTCCATACATCCCGACTGTACATGATCAATAGAATTTGACCAATATTCATATAAAAGTGAATGAGATTTTACTTTCGCCTATCCTTTCATTAGTCAGCAGTTTTTCATTCTGAGCTTAATGAGCGAGCAGAAGCCGAGACAGGAGGACTTTCAGACGCGGGACTCAATGTGAGTCGACAGACGGGAAAAAGAAGCTTGTGAGCTTTATCAGCGACAGAAAGAAGTAAAACGCAGATGTTGACTCACTGGCATCAGACTGCTGTCTATTTTGTTTATTCATGAAATGAAAGTTGATAAACATTAGACTTTCAGACGCGGGACTCACTGTGAGTTCACAGACGGGAAAATGTTTCCCCTCGGTCACGGACTGTTTCCATCCATCCCTACAGTTCATGAAAATTAGAATTTGACCAATATTCATATAAAAGTGAATGAGATTTTAGTTTCTCCTCTCCTTTCACTAGACAGCAGTTTTTCATTCTGAGTTTAATGAGCGAGCAGAAGCCGAGACAGGAAGGACCTTTAGAACAGGGACTCGCTCTGAGCAGAAGCCGAGACAGGAGGACTTTCAGACGCGGGAATCACCGTGAGCAGAAGTCGAGACAGGAGGAATTTCAGACGCGGGACTCACTGTGAGTCCTCATAAGGGAAAATATCCCGGTCGGCCGCTGACCGTTTCCATACACCCAGATCATTCACAACCATTCGAATTTAACAAACATTCATATTAAAGTGGCTGAATTGTCATTTTCTCCTCTCCTTTCGCTGGAGACAGCATTTGTTAATTGTGAGCTTTATCAGCGACAGAAAGAAGTAAAACGCAGATGTTGACTCACTGGCATCAGACTGCTGTCTATTTTGTTTATTCATGAAATGAAAGTTGATAAACATTAGATACTGAGCAGCGATACGTGGATTTTCGGGCTTTTTCACACACTGGTCTGAAATGCAGCCTCTAAAGAAGGTCTCTCCTTTCACATGAGACAGCAGTCGTTAATTGTGAGCTTAATGACAGAGCAGAAGCGGATACACGAAGACCTTCAGATACCATACTCAGTGTGAGTCCACAGAAGGGAAAAAGATCTCCCTCGGCCACTTCCATACACCCAGATTGTTGATGAACATTAGAATTTGACAAACACTTTTATTAAATTGGCTGAGATTTTACTTTCTCCTCTCCATTCACTAGACAGCAGTTTTTCATTCTGAGCTTAGTGAGAGAGCAGAAGCCGAGACAGGAGGACTTTCAGACGCGGGACTCAATGTGAGTCGACAGACGGGAAAAAGATCCCCCTCGGCGGCTCACACTTTCCATACATCCCGACTGTACATGATCAATAGAATTTGACCAATATTCATATAAAAGTGAATGAGATTTTACTTTCCCTTCTCCTTTCACTAGACAGCAGTTTTTCATTCTGAGCTTAATGAGCGAGCAGAATCCGAGACAGGAGGACTTTCAGACGCGGGACTCACTGTGAGTTCACAGACGGGAAAATGTTTCCCCTCGGTCACGGACTGTTTCCATCCATCCCTACAGTTCATGAAAATTAGAATTGGACCAATATTCATAGTAAAGTGGCTGAAATCTCATCTTCTCTTCTCCGTTCACTGGAGACAGCATTTGATAATTCTGAGCTTAATGAGCGAGCAGAATCCGAGACAGGAGGACTTTCAGACGCGGGAATCACCGTGAGCAGAATCCGAGACAGCAAGACTTTCAGACGCGGGACTCACTGTGAGTTCACAGACGGGAAAATGTTTCCCCTCGGTCACGGACTGTTTCCATCCATCCCTACAGTTCATGAAAATTAGAATTGGACCAATATTCATAGTAAAGTGGCTGAAATCTCATCTTCTCTTCTCCGTTCACTGGAGACAGCATTTGATAATTCTGAGCTTAGTGAGCGAGCAGAAGCCGAGACAGGAGGACTTTCAGACGCGGGACTCAATGTGAGTCGACAGACGGGAAAAAGATCCCCCTCGGCGGCTCACACTTTCCATACATCCCGACTGTACATGATCAATAGAATTTGACCAATATTCATATAAAAGTGAATGAGATTTTACTTTCCCCTCTCCTTTCACTAGACAGCAGTTTTTCATTCTGAGCTTAATGAGCGAGCAGAATCCGAGACAGCAAGACTTTCAGATGCGGGACTCACTGTGAGTTCACAGACGGGAAAATGTTTCCCCTCGGTCACGGACTGTTTCCATCCATCCCTACAGTTCATGAAAATTAGAATTGGACCAATATTCATAGTAAAGTGGCTGAAATCTCATCTTCTCTTCTCCGTTCACTGGAGACAGCATTTGATAATTCTGAGCTTAATGAGCGAGCAGAAGCCGAGACAGGACGACTTTCAGACGCGGGACTCAATGTGAGTCGACAGACGGGAAAAAGATCCCCCTCGGCGGCTCACACTTTCCATACATCCCGACTGTACATGATCAATAGAATTTGACCAATATTCATATAAAAGTGAATGAGATTTTACTTTCCCCTCTCCTTTCACTAGACAGCAGTTTTTCATTCTGAGCTTAATGAGCGAGCAGAAGCCGAGACAGAAGGACCTTTAGAACAGGGACTCGCTCTGAGCAGAAGTCGAGACAGGAGGACTTTCAGACGCGGGACTCACTGAGAGTTCACAGACGGGAAAATGTTTCCCCTCGGTCACGGACTGTTTCCATCCATCCCTACAGTTCATGAAAATTTGAATTGGACCAATATTCATAGTAAAGTGGCTGAAATCTCATCTTCTCTTCTCCGTTCACTGGAGACAGCATTTGATAATTCTGAGCTTAATGAGCGAGCAGAAGCCGAGACAGGAGGACTTTCAGACGCGGGACTCAATGTGAGTCGACAGACGGGAAAAAGATCCCCCTCGGCGGCTCACACTTTCCATACATCCCGACTGTACATGATCAATAGAATTTGACCAATATTCATATAAAAGTGAATGAGATTTTACATTCCCCTCTCCTTTCACTAGACAGCAGTTTTTCATTCTGAGCTTAATGAGCGAGCAGAAGCCGAGACAGGAAGGACATTTAGAACAGGGACTCGGTCTGAGCAGAAGCCGAGACAGGAGGACTTTCAGACGCGGGAATCACCGCGAGCAGAATCCGAGACAGCAAGACTTTCAGACGCGGGACTCACTGTGAGTTCACAGACGGGAAAATGTTTCCCCTCGGTCACGGACTGTTTCCATCCATCCCTACAGTTCATGAAAATTAGAATTGGAGCAATATTCATATAAACGTGAATGAGATTTTACTTTCTCCTCTCCTTTCACTAGACAGCAGTTTTTCATTCTGAGTTTAATGAGCGAGCACAAGCCGAGACAGGAAGGACCTTCAGAACCGGTACTCGCTGTGAGCAGAAGCCGAGACAGCAGGACCTTCAGACGCGGGACTCGCTGTGAGCAGAAGCCGAGACAGGCGCACTGTCAGACGCGGGAATCACTGTGAGCAGAAGTCGAGACAGGAGGAATTTCAGACGCGGGACTCACTGTGAGTCCTCATAAGGGAAAATATCCCGGTCGGCCGCTGACCGTTTCCATACACCCAGATCATTCACAACCATTCGAATTTAACAAACATTCATATTAAAGTGGCTGAATTGTCATTTTCTCCTCTCCTTTCGCTGGAGACAGCATTTGTTAATTGTGAGCTTTATCAGCGACAGAAAGAAGTAAAACGCAGATGTTGACTCACTGGCATCAGACTGCTGTCTATTTTGTTTATTCATGAAATGAAAGTTGATAAACATTAGATACTGAGCAGCGATACGTGGATTTTCGGGCTTTTTCACACACTGGTCTGAAATGCAGCCTCTAAAGAAGGTCTCTCCTTTCACATGAGACAGCAGTCGTTAATTGTGAGCTTAATGACAGAGCAGAAGCGGATACACGAAGACCTTCAGATACCATACTCAGTGTGAGTCCACAGAAGGGAAAAAGATCTCCCTCGGCCACTTCCATACACCCAGATTGTTGATGAACATTAGAATTTGACAAACACTTTTATTAAATTGGCTGAGATTTTACTTTCTCCTCTCCATTCACTAGACAGCAGTTTTTCATTCTGAGCTTAGTGAGAGAGCAGAAGCCGAGACAGGAGGACTTTCAGACGCGGGACTCAATGTGAGTCGACAGACGGGAAAAAGATCCCCCTCGGCGGCTCACACTTTCCATACATCCCGACTGTACATGATCAATAGAATTTGACCAATATTCATATAAAAGTGAATGAGATTTTACTTTCCCCTCTCCTTTCACTAGACAGCAGTTTTTCATTCTGAGCTTAATGAGCGAGCAGAAGCCGAGACAGGAGGACTTTCAGACGCGGGAATCACCGTGAGCAGAATCCGAGACAGCAAGACTTTCAGACGCGGGACTCACTGTGAGTTCACAGACGGGAAAATGTTTCCCCTCGGTCACGGACTGTTTCCATCCATCCCTACAGTTCATGAAAATTAGAATTGGACCAATATTCATAGTAAAGTGGCTGAAATCTCATCTTCTCTTCTCCGTTCACTGGAGACAGCATTTGATAATTCTGAGCTTAGTGAGCGAGCAGAAGCCGAGACAGGAGGACTTTCAGACGCGGGACTCAATGTGAGTCGACAGACGGGAAAAAGATCCCCCTCGGCGGCTCACACTTTCCATACATCCCGACTGTACATGATCAATAGAATTTGACCAATATTCATATAAAAGTGAATGAGATTTTACTTTCCCCTCTCCTTTCACTAGACAGCAGTTTTTCATTCTGAGCTTAATGAGCGAGCAGAAGCCGAGACAGGAGGACTTTCAGACGCGGGAATCACCGTGAGCAGAATCCGAGACAGCAAGACTTTCAGACGCGGGACTCACTGTGAGTTCACAGACGGGAAAATGTTTCCCCTCGGTCACGGACTGTTTCCATCCATCCCTACAGTTCATGAAAATTAGAATTGGACCAATATTCATAGTAAAGTGGCTGAAATCTCATCTTCTCTTCTCCGTTCACTGGAGACAGCATTTGATAATTCTGAGCTTAGTGAGCGAGCAGAAGCCGAGACAGGAGGACTTTCAGACGCGGGACTCAATGTGAGTCGACAGACGGGAAAAAGATCCCCCTCGGCGGCTCACACTTTCCATACATCCCGACTGTACATGATCAATAGAATTTGACCAATATTCATATAAAAGTGAATGAGATTTTACTTTCCCCTCTCCTTTCACTAGACAGCAGTTTTTCATTCTGAGCTTAATGAGCGAGCAGAATCCGAGACAGCAAGACTTTCAGATGCGGGACTCACTGTGAGTTCACAGACGGGAAAATGTTTCCCCTCGGTCACGGACTGTTTCCATCCATCCCTACAGTTCATGAAAATTAGAATTGGACCAATATTCATAGTAAAGTGGCTGAAATCTCATCTTCTCTTCTCCGTTCACTGGAGACAGCATTTGATAATTCTGAGCTTAATGAGCGAGCAGAAGCCGAGACAGGACGACTTTCAGACGCGGGACTCAATGTGAGTCGACAGACGGGAAAAAGATCCCCCTCGGCGGCTCACACTTTCCATACATCCCGACTGTACATGATCAATAGAATTTGACCAATATTCATATAAAAGTGAATGAGATTTTACTTTCCCCTCTCCTTTCACTAGACAGCAGTTTTTCATTCTGAGCTTAATGAGCGAGCAGAATCCGAGACAGCAAGACTTTCAGACGCGGGACTCACTGTGAGTTCACAGACGGGAAAATGTTTCCCCTCGGTCACGGACTGTTTCCATCCATCCCTACAGTTCATGAAAATTAGAATTGGACCAATATTCATATAAACGTTAATGAGATTTTACTTTCTCCTCTCCTTTCACTAGACAGCAGTTTTTCATTCTGAGTTTAATGAGCGAGCAGAAGCCGAGACAGGAAGGACCTTCAGAACCGGTAGTCGCTGTGAGCAGAAGCCGAGACAGGCGCACTGTCAGACGCGGGAATCACTGTGAGCAGAAGTCGAGACAGGAGGAATTTCAGACGCGGGACTCACTGTGAGTTCACAGACGGGAAAATGTTTCCCCTCGGTCACGGACTGTTTCCATCCATCCCTACAGTTCATGAAAATTAGAATTGGAGCAATATTCATATAAACGTGAATGAGATTTTACTTTCTCCTCTCCTTTCACTAGACAGCAGTTTTTCATTCTGAGCTTAATGAGCGAGCAGAAGCCGAGACAGAAGGACCTTTAGAACAGGGACTCGCTCTGAGCAGAAGTCGAGACAGGAGGACTTTCAGACGCGGGACTCACTGTGAGTTCACAGACGGGAAAATGTTTCCCCTCGGTCACGGACTGTTTCCATCCATCCCTACAGTTCATGAAAATTAGAATTTGAGTAATATTCATATAAACGTGAATGAGATTTTACTTTCTCCTCTCCTTTCACTAGACAGCAGTTTTTCATTCTGAGTTTAATGAGCGAGCAGAAGCCGAGACAGGAAGGACCTTCAGAACCGGTAATCGCTGTGAGCAGAAGCCGAGACAGTAGGACCTTCAGACGCGGGACTCGCTGTGAGCAGAAGCCGAGACAGGCGCACTGTCAGACGCGGGAATCACTGTGAGCAGAAGTCGAGACAGGAGGAATTTCAGACGCGGGACTCACTGTGAGTCCTCATAAGGGAAAATATCCCGGTCGGCCGCTGACCGTTTCCATACACCCAGATCATTCACAACCATTCGAATTTAACAAACATTCATATTAAAGTGGCTGAATTGTCATTTTCTCCTCTCCTTTCGCTGGAGACAGCATTTGTTAATTGTGAGCTTTATCAGCGACAGAAAGAAGTAAAACGCAGATGTTGACTCACTGGCATCAGACTGCTGTCTATTTTGTTTATTCATGAAATGAAAGTTGATAAACATTAGATACTGAGCAGCGATACGTGGATTTTCGGGCTTTTTCACACACTGGTCTGAAATGCAGCCTCTAAAGAAGGTCTCTCCTTTCACATGAGACAGCAGTCGTTAATTGTGAGCTTAATGACAGAGCAGAAGCGGATACACGAAGACTTTCAGATACCATACTCAGTGTGAGTCCACAGAAGGGAAAAAGATCTCCCTCGGCCACTTCCATACACCCAGATTGTTGATGAACATTAGAATTTGACAAACACTTTTATTAAATTGGCTGAGATTTTACTTTCTCCTCTCCATTCACTAGACAGCAGTTTTTCATTCTGAGCTTAATGAGCGAGCAGAATCAGAGACAGCAGGACTTTCAGACGCGGGACTCACTGTGAGTTCACAGACGGGAAAATGTTTCCCCTCGGTCACGGACTGTTTCCATCCATCCCTACAGTTCATGAAAATTAGAATTGGACCAATATTCATAGTAAAGTGGCTGAAATCTCATCTTCTCTTCTCCGTTCACTGGAGACAGCATTTGATAATTCTGAGCTTAATGAGCGAGCAGAAGACGAGACAGGACGACTTTCAGACGCGGGACTCAATGTGAGTCGACAGACGGGAAAAAGATCCCCCTCGGCGGCTCACACTTTCCATACATCCCGACTGTACATGATCAATAGAATTTGACCAATATTCATATAAAAGTGAATGAGATTTTACTTTCCCCTCTCCTTTCACTAGACAGCAGTTTTTCATTCTGAGCTTAATGAGCGAGCAGAATCCGAGACAGCAAGACTTTCAGACGCGGGACTCACTGCGAGTTCACAGACGGGAAAATGTTTCCCCTCGGTCACGGACTGTTTCCATCCATCCCTACAGTTCATGAAAATTAGAATTGGAGCAATATTCATATAAACGTGAATGAGATTTTACTTTCTCCTCTCCTTTCACTAGACAGCAGTTTTTCATTCTGAGTTTAATGAGCGAGCACAAGCCGAGACAGGAAGGACCTTCAGAACCGGTAGTCGCTGTGAGCAGAAGCCGAGACAGGCGCACTGTCTGACGCGGGAATCACTGTGAGCAGAAGTCGAGACAGGAGGAATTTCAGACGCGGGACTCACTGTGAGTTCACAGACGGGAAAATGTTTCCCCTCGGTCACGGACTGTTTCCATCCATCCCTACAGTTCATGAAAATTAGAATTGGAGCAATATTCATATAAACGTGAATGAGATTTTACTTTCTCCTCTCCTTTCACTAGACAGCAGTTTTTCATTCTGAGTTTAATGAGCGAGCACAAGCCGAGACAGGAAGGACCTTCAGAACCGGTACTCGCTGTGAGCAGAAGCCGAGACAGCAGGACCTTCAGACGCGGGACTCGCTGTGAGCAGAAGCCGAGACAGGAGGAATTTCAGACGCGGGACTCACTGTGAGTCCTCATAAGGGAAAATATCCCGGTCGGCCGCTGACCGTTTCCATACACCCAGATCATTCACAACCATTCGAATTTAACAAACATTCATATTAAAGTGGCTGAATTGTCATTTTCTCCTCTCCTTTCGCTGGAGACAGCATTTGTTAATTGTGAGCTTTATCAGCGACAGAAAGAAGTAAAACGCAGATGTTGACTCACTGGCATCAGACTGCTGTCTATTTTGTTTATTCATGAAATGAAAGTTGATAAACATTAGATACTGAGCAGCGATACGTGGATTTTCGGGCTTTTTCACACACTGGTCTGAAATGCAGCCTCTAAAGAAGGTCTCTCCTTTCACATGAGACAGCAGTCGTTAATTGTGAGCTTAATGACAGAGCAGAAGCGGATACACGAAGACTTTCAGATACCATACTCAGTGTGAGTCCACAGAAGGGAAAAAGATCTCCCTCGGCCACTTCCATACACCCAGATTGTTGATGAACATTAGAATTTGACAAACACTTTTATTAAATTGGCTGAGATTTTACTTTCTCCTCTCCATTCACTAGACAGCAGTTTTTCATTCTGAGCTTAATGAGCGAGCAGAATCAGAGACAGCAGGACTTTCAGACGCGGGACTCACTGTGAGTTCACAGACGGGAAAATGTTTCCCCTCGGTCACGGACTGTTTCCATCCATCCCTACAGTTCATGAAAATTAGAATTGGACCAATATTCATAGTAAAGTGGCTGAAATCTCATCTTCTCTTCTCCGTTCACTGGAGACAGCATTTGATAATTCTGAGCTTAATGAGCGAGCAGAAGACGAGACAGGACGACTTTCAGACGCGGGACTCAATGTGAGTCGACAGACGGGAAAAAGATCCCCCTCGGCGGCTCACACTTTCCATACATCCCGACTGTACATGATCAATAGAATTTGACCAATATTCATATAAAAGTGAATGAGATTTTACTTTCCCCTCTCCTTTCACTAGACAGCAGTTTTTCATTCTGAGCTTAATGAGCGAGCAGAATCCGAGACAGCAAGACTTTCAGACGCGGGACTCACTGTGAGTTCACAGACGGGAAAATGTTTCCCCTCGGTCACGGACTGTTTCCATCCATCCCTACAGTTCATGAAAATTAGAATTGGACCAATATTCATATAAACGTGAATGAGATTTTACTTTCTCCTCTCCTTTCACTAGACAGCAGTTTTTCATTCTGAGTTTAATGAGCGAGCAGAAGCCGAGACAGGAAGGACCTTCAGAACCGGTAGTCGCTGTGAGCAGAAGCCGAGACAGGCGCACTGTCAGACGCGGGAATCACTGTGAGCAGAAGTCGAGACAGGAGGAATTTCAGACGCGGGACTCACTGTGAGTTCACAGACGGGAAAATGTTTCCCCTCGGTCACGGACTGTTTCCATCCATCCCTACAGTTCATGAAAATTAGAATTGGAGCAATATTCATATAAACGTGAATGAGATTTTACTTTCTCCTCTCCTTTCACTAGACAGCAGTTTTTCATTCTGAGCTTAATGAGCGAGCAGAAGCCGAGACAGAAGGACCTTTAGAACAGGGACTCGCTCTGAGCAGAAGTCGAGACAGGAGGACTTTCAGACGCGGGACTCACTGTGAGTTCACAGACGGGAAAATGTTTCCCCTCGGTCACGGACTGTTTCCATCCATCCCTACAGTTCATGAAAATTAGAATTTGAGTAATATTCATATAAACGTGAATGAGATTTTACTTTCTCCTCTCCTTTCACTAGACAGCAGTTTTTCATTCTGAGTTTAATGAGCGAGCAGAAGCCGAGACAGGAAGGACCTTCAGAACCGGTAATCGCTGTGAGCAGAAGCCGAGACAGTAGGACCTTCAGACGCGGGACTCGCTGTGAGCAGAAGCCGAGACAGGCGCACTGTCAGACGCGGGAATCACTGTGAGCAGAAGCCGAGACAGGAGGAATTTCAGACGCGGGACTCACTGTGAGTCCTCATAAGGGAAAATATCCCGGTCGGCCGCTGACCGTTTCCATACACCCAGATCATTCACAACCATTCGAATTTAACAAACATTCATATTAAAGTGGCTGAATTGTCATTTTCTCCTCTCCTTTCGCTGGAGACAGCATTTGTTAATTGTGAGCTTTATCAGCGACAGAAAGAAGTAAAACGCAGATGTTGACTCACTGGCATCAGACTGCTGTCTATTTTGTTTATTCATGAAATGAAAGTTGATAAACATTAGATACTGAGCAGCGATACGTGGATTTTCGGGCTTTTTCACACACTGGTCTGAAATGCAGCCTCTAAAGAAGGTCTCTCCTTTCACATGAGACAGCAGTCGTTAATTGTGAGCTTAATGACAGAGCAGAAGCGGATACACGAAGACTTTCAGATACCATACTCAGTGTGAGTCCACAGAAGGGAAAAAGATCTCCCTCGGCCACTTCCATACACCCAGATTGTTGATGAACATTAGAATTTGACAAACACTTTTATTAAATTGGCTGAGATTTTACTTTCTCCTCTCCATTCACTAGACAGCAGTTTTTCATTCTGAGCTTAATGAGCGAGCAGAATCAGAGACAGCAGGACTTTCAGACGCGGGACTCACTGTGAGTTCACAGACGGGAAAATGTTTCCCCTCGGTCACGGACTGTTTCCATCCATCCCTACAGTTCATGAAAATTAGAATTGGACCAATATTCATAGTAAAGTGGCTGAAATCTCATCTTCTCTTCTCCGTTCACTGGAGACAGCATTTGATAATTCTGAGCTTAATGAGCGAGCAGAAGACGAGACAGGACGACTTTCAGACGCGGGACTCAATGTGAGTCGACAGACGGGAAAAAGATCCCCCTCGGCGGCTCACACTTTCCATACATCCCGACTGTACATGATCAATAGAATTTGACCAATATTCATATAAAAGTGAATGAGATTTTACTTTCCCCTCTCCTTTCACTAGACAGCAGTTTTTCATTCTGAGCTTAATGAGCGAGCAGAATCCGAGACAGCAAGACTTTCAGACGCGGGACTCACTGCGAGTTCACAGACGGGAAAATGTTTCCCCTCGGTCACGGACTGTTTCCATCCATCCCTACAGTTCATGAAAATTAGAATTGGAGCAATATTCATATAAACGTGAATGAGATTTTACTTTCTCCTCTCCTTTCACTAGACAGCAGTTTTTCATTCTGAGTTTAATGAGCGAGCAGAAGCCGAGACAGGAAGGACCTTCAGAACCGGTAGTCGCTGTGAGCAGAAGCCGAGACAGGCGCACTGTCAGACGCGGGAATCACTGTGAGCAGAAGTCGAGACAGGAGGAATTTCAGACGCGGGACTCACTGTGAGTTCACAGACGGGAAAATGTTTCCCCTCGGTCACGGACTGTTTCCATCCATCCCTACAGTTCATGAAAATTAGAATTGGAGCAATATTCATATAAACGTGAATGAGATTTTACTTTCTCCTCTCCATTCACTAGACAGCAGTTTTTCATTCTGAGCTTAATGAGCGAGCAGAAGCCGAGACAGAAGGACCTTTAGAACAGGGACTCGCTCTGAGCAGAAGTCGAGACAGGAGGACTTTCAGACGCGGGACTCACTGTGAGTTCACAGACGGGAAAATGTTTCCCCTCGGTAACGGACTGTTTCCATCCATCCCTACAGTTCATGAAAATTAGAATTGGACCAATATTCATATAAACGTAAATGAGATTTTACTTTCTCCTCTCCTTTCACTAGACAGCAGTTTTTCATCCTGAGCTTAATGAGCGAGCAGAAGCCGAGACAGAAGGACCTTTAGAACAGGGACTCGCTCTGAGCAGAAGTCGAGACAGGAGGACTTTCAGACGCGGGACTCACTGTGAGTTCACAGACGGGAAAATGTTTCCCCTCGGTAACGGACTGTTTCCATCCATCCCTACAGTTCATGAAAATTAGAATTGGACCAATATTCATATAAACGTAAATGAGATTTTACTTTCTCCTCTCCTTTCACTAGACAGCAGTTTTTCATCCTGAGCTTAATGAGCGAGCAGAAGCCGAGACAGGAGGACTTTCAGACGCGGGAATCACCGTGAGCAGAATCCGAGACAGCAAGACTTTCAGACGCGGGACTCACTGTGAGTTCACAGACGGGAAAATGTTTCCCCTCGGTCACGGACTGTTTCCATCCATCCCTACAGTTCATGAAAATTAGAAATGGACCAATATTCATAGTAAAGTGGCTGAAATCTCATCTTCTCTTCTCCGTTCACTGGAGACAGCATTTGATAATTCTGAGCTTAATGAGCGAGCAGAAGCCGAGACAGCAAGACTTTCAGACGCGGGACTCACTGTGAGTTCACAGACGGGAAAATGTTTCCCCTCGGTCACGGACTGTTTCCATCCATCCCTACAGTTCATGAAAATTAGAATTGGACCAATATTCATATAAAAGTGAATGAGATTTTACTTTCCCCTCTCCTTTCACTAGACAGCAGTTTTTCATTCTGAGCTTAATGAGCGAGCAGAAGCCGAGACAGGAAGGACATTTAGAACAGGGACTCGGTCTGAGCAGAAGCCGAGACAGGAGGACTTTCAGACGCGGGACTCACCGCGAGCAGAATCCGAGACAGCAAGACTTTCAGACGCGGGACTCACTGTGAGTTCACAGACGGGAAAATGTTTCCCCTCGGTCACGGACTGTTTCCATCCATCCCTACAGTTCATGAAAATTAGAATTGGAGCAATATTCATATAAACGTGAATGAGATTTTACTTTCTCCTCTCCTTTCACTAGACAGCAGTTTTTCATTCTGAGTTTAATGAGCGAGCACAAGCCGAGACAGGAAGGACCTTCAGAACCGGTACTCGCTGTGAGCAGAAGCCGAGACAGCAGGACCTTCAGACGCGGGACTCGCTGTGAGCAGAAGCCGAGACAGGAGGAATTTCAGACGCGGGACTCACTGTGAGTCCTCATAAGGGAAAATATCCCGGTCGGCCGCTGACCGTTTCCATACACCCAGATCATTCACAACCATTCGAATTTAACAAACATTCATATTAAAGTGGCTGAATTGTCATTTTCTCCTCTCCTTTCGCTGGAGACAGCATTTGTTAATTGTGAGCTTTATCAGCGACAGAAAGAAGTAAAACGCAGATGTTGACTCACTGGCATCAGACTGCTGTCTATTTTGTTTATTCATGAAATGAAAGTTGATAAACATTAGATACTGAGCAGCGATACGTGGATTTTCGGGCTTTTTCACACACTGGTCTGAAATGCAGCCTCTAAAGAAGGTCTCTCCTTTCACATGAGACAGCAGTCGTTAATTGTGAGCTTAATGACAGAGCAGAAGCGGATACACGAAGACTTTCAGATACCATACTCAGTGTGAGTCCACAGAAGGGAAAAAGATCTCCCTCGGCCACTTCCATACACCCAGATTGTTGATGAACATTAGAATTTGACAAACACTTTTATTAAATTGGCTGAGATTTTACTTTCTCCTCTCCATTCACTAGACAGCAGTTTTTCATTCTGAGCTTAATGAGCGAGCAGAATCAGAGACAGCAGGACTTTCAGACGCGGGACTCACTGTGAGTTCACAGACGGGAAAATGTTTCCCCTCGGTCACGGACTGTTTCCATCCATCCCTACAGTTCATGAAAATTAGAATTGGACCAATATTCATAGTAAAGTGGCTGAAATCTCATCTTCTCTTCTCCGTTCACTGGAGACAGCATTTGATAATTCTGAGCTTAATGAGCGAGCAGAAGACGAGACAGGACGACTTTCAGACGCGGGACTCAATGTGAGTCGACAGACGGGAAAAAGATCCCCCTCGGCGGCTCACACTTTCCATACATCCCGACTGTACATGATCAATAGAATTTGACCAATATTCATATAAAAGTGAATGAGATTTTACTTTCCCCTCTCCTTTCACTAGACAGCAGTTTTTCATTCTGAGCTTAATGAGCGAGCAGAATCCGAGACAGCAAGACTTTCAGACGCGGGACTCACTGTGAGTTCACAGACGGGAAAATGTTTCCCCTCGGTCACGGACTGTTTCCATCCATCCCTACAGTTCATGAAAATTAGAATTGGACCAATATTCATATAAACGTGAATGAGATTTTACTTTCTCCTCTCCTTTCACTAGACAGCAGTTTTTCATTCTGAGTTTAATGAGCGAGCAGAAGCCGAGACAGGAAGGACCTTCAGAACCGGTAGTCGCTGTGAGCAGAAGCCGAGACAGGCGCACTGTCAGACGCGGGAATCACTGTGAGCAGAAGTCGAGACAGGAGGAATTTCAGACGCGGGACTCACTGTGAGTTCACAGACGGGAAAATGTTTCCCCTCGGTCACGGACTGTTTCCATCCATCCCTACAGTTCATGAAAATTAGAATTGGAGCAATATTCATATAAACGTGAATGAGATTTTACTTTCTCCTTTCACTAGACAGCAGTTTTTCATTCTGAGCTTAATGAGCGAGCAGAAGCCGAGACAGAAGGACCTTTAGAACAGGGACTCGCTCTGAGCAGAAGTCGAGACAGGAGGACTTTCAGACGCGGGACTCACTGTGAGTTCACAGACGGGAAAATGTTTCCCCTCGGTCACGGACTGTTTCCATCCATCCCTACAGTTCATGAAAATTAGAATTTGAGTAATATTCATATAAACGTGAATGAGATTTTACTTTCTCCTCTCCTTTCACTAGACAGCAGTTTTTCATTCTGAGTTTAATGAGCGAGCAGAAGCCGAGACAGGAAGGACCTTCAGAACCGGTAATCGCTGTGAGCAGAAGCCGAGACAGTAGGACCTTCAGACGCGGGACTCGCTGTGAGCAGAAGCCGAGACAGGCGCACTGTCAGACGCGGGAATCACTGTGAGCAGAAGTCGAGACAGGAGGAATTTCAGACGCGGGACTCACTGTGAGTCCTCATAAGGGAAAATATCCCGGTCGGCCGCTGACCGTTTCCATACACCCAGATCATTCACAACCATTCGAATTTAACAAACATTCATATTAAAGTGGCTGAATTGTCATTTTCTCCTCTCCTTTCGCTGGAGACAGCATTTGTTAATTGTGAGCTTTATCAGCGACAGAAAGAAGTAAAACGCAGATGTTGACTCACTGGCATCAGACTGCTGTCTATTTTGTTTATTCATGAAATGAAAGTTGATAAACATTAGATACTGAGCAGCGATACGTGGATTTTCGGGCTTTTTCACACACTGGTCTGAAATGCAGCCTCTAAAGAAGGTCTCTCCTTTCACATGAGACAGCAGTCGTTAATTGTGAGCTTAACAAATGCGAGGGAGATCTTTTTCCCTTCTGTGGACTCACATTGAGTCCCGCGTCTGAAAGTCCTCCTGTCTCGGCTTCTGCTCGCTCATTAAGCTCAGAATTATCAAATGCTGTCTCCAGTGAACGGAGAAGAGAAGATGAGATTTCAGCCACTTTACTATGAATATTGGTCCAATTCTAATTTTCATGAACTGTAGGGATGGATGGAAACAGTCCGTGACCGAGGGGAAACATGTTCCCGTCTGTGAACTCACAGTGAGTCCCGCGTCTGAAAGTCTTGCTGTCTCGGCTTCTGCTCGCTCATTAAGCTCAGAATTATCAAATGCTGTCTCCAGTGAACGGAGAAGAGAAGTTGAGATTTCAGCCACTTTACTATGAATATTGGTCCATTTCTAATTTTCATGAACTGTAGGGATGGATGGAAACAGTCCGTGACCGAGGGGAAACATTTTCCCGTCTGTGAACTCACAGTGAGTCCCGCGTCTGAAAGTCTTGCTGTCTCGGATTCTGCTCACGGTGATTCCCGCGTCTGAAAGTCCTCCTGTCTCGGCTTCTGCTCGCTCATTAAGCTCAGAATGAAAAACTGCTGACTAATGAAAGGATAGGCGAAAG
>NW_026116304.1:0-13610 GCF_001640805.2 Lates calcarifer
AACTTCTCTAATATGAATCTCTGTGAAATTGTAATGTTTATAAACATCACAATCTATGACATCAGTCAGTGGCTCAGGGGAAATCTGTTTCTTTCAGTGGGTGCTCTACTAAGTGAGACCAGTGTGTGTGATCCAGTGTTAGCTGAAATCAGACACGATTAGCTCAGAATGAACAACTGCTGTTCCTTGTTAAAAGGAGAGTGGAAATCTAAATCTCAGCCTCTCTAACACGAATCTATGTCAATTTGTCATGTTTACATTCAGAATGTCTCAAAGCAATCAAGCCGAGGGAAACCTGTTGTCTGCTGTGGATGCTCTAAGTGAGTCGAGTGTGTGAACATGCACCTTACGCAGCATTTGGACGCTAAATAAGCTCATAATGAACAACTGCTGTACCCTGTTAAAAGGAGAGTGGAAATCTAAATTGCAGCCTATCTAATATGAATCTTTGTGAAATTTTAATGTTTGTAAACATTCAGCATAATGTTGTAAAACATTCAGCGTAATGTTTGTAAACATTCAGTGTTTATCAATATCTATAATGTTTATAAACATTCAGCGTAATGTTTGGCATAATGTTTGTAAACATTCAGCATAATGTTTGTAAACATTCAGCGTAATGTTTGTAAACATTCAGCGTAATGTTTGTAAACATTTAGAACAATAGTCATACACGCTCAGGATCAATATTGCCGGCGGAAATCCTCTTTTCTTCTTTGGGTGCTCTAAGTGAGGCCAGTGTGTGAAGATCTACCAGACGCAGCATTTGGACGATGAATAAGCTCACAATAAACAATTGCTGTACCCTCTTAAAAGGAGAGCCGAAATTTAAATTTCAACTTCTCTAATATGAATCTCTGTGAAATTGTAATGTTTATAAACATTCACAATCTATGACATCAGTCAGTGGCTCAGGGAAAATCTGTTTCTTTCAGTGGGTGCTCTACTAAGTGAGACCAGTGTGTGTGATCCAGTGTTAGCTGAAATCAGACACGATTAGCTCAGAATGAACAACTGCTGTTCCTTGTTAAAAGGAGAGTGGAAATCTAAATCTCAGCCTCTCTAACACGAATCTATGTCAATTTGTCATGTTTACATTCAGAATGTCTCAAAGCAATCATAGCCGAGGGAAACCTGTTGTCTGCTGTGGATGCTCTAAGTGAGTCGAGTGTGTGAACATGCACCTTACGCAGCATTTGGACGCTAAATAAGCTCATAATGAACAACTGCTGTACCCTGTTAAAAGGAGAGTGGAAATCTAAATTGCAGCCTATCTAATATGAATCTTTGTGAAATTTTAATGTTTGTAAACATTCAGCATAATGTTTGTAACATTCAGCGTAATGTTTGTAAACATTCAGCCAAATGTTTATCAATCTATAATGTTTATAAACATTCAGCGTAATGTTTGTAAACATTCAGCATAATGTTTGTAAACATTCAGCGTAATGTTTGTAAACATTCAGCGTAATGTTTGTAAACATTTAGAACAATAGTCATACACGCTCAGGATCAATATTGCGGCGGGAATCCTCTTTTCTTCTTTGGGTGCTCTAAGTGAGGCCAGTGTGTGAAGATCTACCAGACGCAGCATTTGGACGATGAATAAGCTCACAATAAACAATTGCTGTACCCTCTTAAAAGGAGAGCCGAAATTTAAATTTCAACTTCTCTAATATGAATCTCTGTGAAATTGTAATGTTTATAAACATTCACAATCTATGACATCAGTCAGTGGCTCAGGGGAAATCTGTTTCTTTCAGTGGGTGCTCTACTAAGTGAGACCAGTGTGTGTGATCCAGTGTTAGCTGAATCAGATACGATTAGCTCAGAATGAACAACTGCTGTTCCTTGTTAAAAGGAGAGTGGAAATCTAAATCTCAGCCTCTCTAAACACGAATCTATGTCAATTTGTCATGTTTACATTCAGAATGTCCTCAAAGCAATCATAGCCGAGGGGAAACCTGTTGTCTGCTGTGGATGCTCTAAGTGAGTCGAGTGTGTGAACATGCACCTTACGCAGCATTTGGACGCTAAATAAGCTCATAATGAACAACTGCTGTACCCTGTTAAAAGGAGAGTGGAAATCTAAATTGCAGCCTATCTAATATGAATCTTTGTGAAATTTTAATGTTTTGTAAACATTCAGCATAATGTTTTGTAAACATTCAGCGTAATGTTTGTAAACATTCAGCCAAATGTTTATCAATATCTATAATGTTTATAAACATTCAGCGTAATGTTTGTAAACATTCAGCATAATGTTTGTAAACATTCAGCATAATGTGTTTGTAAACATTCAGCGTAATGTTTGTAAACATTCAGCGTTAATTGTATGTTTGGTAAACATTTAGAACAATAGTCATACACGCTCAGGATCAATATTGCCGGCGGGAATCCTCTTTTCTTCTTTGGGTGCTCTAAGTGAGGCCAGTGTGTGAAGATCTAACCAGACGCAGCATTTGGACGATGAATAAGCTCACAATAAACAATTGCTGTACCCTCTTAAAAGGAGAGCCGAAATTTAAATTTCAACTTCTCTAATATGAATCTCTGTGAAATTGTAATGTTTATAAACATTCACAATCTATGACATCAGTCCAGTGGCTCAGGGGAAATCTGTTTTCTTTCCAGTGGGTGCTCTACTAAGTGAGAACCAGTGTGTGTGATCCAGTGTTAGCTGAAATCAGATACGATTAGCTCAGAATGAACAACTGCTGTTCCTTGTTAAAAGGAGAGTGGAAATCTAAATCTCAGCCTCTCTAACACGAATCTATGTCAATTTGTCATGTTTACATTCAGAATGTCTCAAAGCAATCATAGCCGAGGGGAAACCTGTTGTCTGCTGTGGATGCTCTAAGTGAGTCGAGTGTGTGAACATGCACCTTACGCAGCATTTGGACGCTAAATAAGCTCATAATGAACAACTGCTGTACCCTGTTAAAAGGAGAGTGGAAATCTAAATTGCAGCCTATCTAATATGAATCTTTGTGAAATTTTAATGTTTGTAAACATTCAGCATAATTTGTAAACATTCAGCGTAATGTTTGTAAACATTCAGTGTTTGTTTATAAACATTCAGCATTCAGTAATGTTTGTAAACATGCCATCAACATTTAACATTCAGCCAGCATTTAATCGCCTTCAAACCCATTTAACATTCAGCCATTCATGTGTAACATTCAGCCGTCGCCATTTCATCCGCTCAGGATCAATATTGAATCCTCTTTTCTTCTTTGGGTGCTCTAAGTGAGGCCAGTGTGTGAAGATCTACCAGACGCAGCATTTGGACGATGAATAAGCTCACAATAAACAATTGCTGTACCCTCTTAAAAGGAGAGCCGAAATTTAAATTTCAACTTCTCTAATATGAATCTCTGTGAAATTGTAATGTTTATAAACATTCACAATCTATGACATCAGTCAGTGGCTCAGGGGAAATCTGTTTCTTTCAGTGGGTGCTCTACTAAGTGAGACCAGTGTGTGTGATCCAGTGTTAGCTGAATTCAGACACGATTAGCTCAGAATGAACAACTGCTGTTCCTTGTTAAAAGGAGAGTGGAAATCTAAATCTCAGCCTCTCTAACACGAATCTATGTCAATTTGTCATGTTTACATTCAGAATGTCTCAAAGCAATCATAGCCGAGGGGAAACCTGTTGTCTGCTGTGGATGCTCTAAGTGAGTCGAGTGTGTGAACATGCACCTTACGCAGCATTTGGACGCTAAATAAGCTCATAATGAACAACTGCTGTACCCTGTTAAAAGGAGAGTGGAAATCTAAATTGCAGCCTATCTAATATGAATCTTTGTGAAATTTTAATGTTTGTAAACATTCAGCATAATGTTTGTAAACATTCAGCGTAATGTTTGTAAACATTCAGCCAAATGTTTATCAATATCTATAATGTTTATAAACATTCAGCGTAATGTTTGTAAACATTCAGCATAATGTTTGTAAATTCAAACAGCAATTTTGTAAACATTCAGCGTAATGTTTGTAAACATTCAGCGTAATGGTTTGTAAACATTCAGCTATGTTTGTAAACATTTAGAACAATAGTCATACACGCTCAGGATCAATATTGCCGGCGGGAATCCTCTTTTCTTCTTTGGGTGCTCTAAGTGAGGCCAGTGTGTGAAGATCTACCAGACGCAGCATTTGGACGATGAATAAGCTCACAATAAACAATTGCTGTACCCTCTTAAAAGGAGAGCCGAAATTTAAATTTCAACTTCTCTAATATGAATCTCTGTGAAATTGTAATGTTTATAAACATTCACAATCTATGACATCAGTCAGTGGCTCAGGGGGAAATCTGTTTCTTTCAGTGGGTGCTCTACTAAGTGAGACCAGTGTGTGTGATCCAGTGTTAGCTGAAATCAGATACGATTAGCTCAGAATGAACAACTGCTGTTCCTTGTTTAAAAGGAGAGTGGAAATCTAAATCTCAGCCTCTCTAACACGAATCTATGTCAATTTGTCATGTTTACATTCAGAATGTCTCAAAGCAATCATAGCCGAGGGGAAACCTGTTGTCTGCTGTGGATGCTCTAAGTGAGTCGAGTGTGTGAACATGCACCTTACGCAGCATTTGGACGCTAAATAAGCTCATAATGAACAACTGCTGTACCCTGTTAAAAGGAGAGTGGAAATCTAAATTGCAGCCTATCTAATATGAATCTTTGTGAAATTTTAATGTTTGTAAACATTCAGCATAATGTTTGTAAACATTCAGCGTAATGTTTGTAAACATTCAGCAAATGTTTATCAATATCTATAATGTTTATAAACATTCAGCGTAATGTTTGTAAACATTCAGCCATTCAGCCATGTTGTTTATAAACATTCAGCGTAATGTTTCATACATTCAGCATAATGTTTGCGCCGTAAAAACATTTAGTTGTCATTTCATTTACATTTAGAACAATAGTCATACACGCTCAGGATCAATATTGCCGGCGGGAATCCTCTTTTCTTCTTTGGGTGCTCTAAGTGAGGCCAGTGTGTGAAGATCTACCAGACGCAGCATTTGGACGATGAATAAGCTCACAATAAACAATTGCTGTACCCTCTTAAAAGGAGAGGCCGAAATTTAAATTTCAACTTCTCTAATATGAATCTCTGTGAAATTGTAATGTTTATAAACATTCACAATCTATGACATCAGTCAGTGGCTCAGGGGAAATCTGTTTCTTTCAGTGGGTGCTCTACTAAGTGAGACCAGTGTGTGTGATCCAGTGTTAGCTGAAATCAGATACGATTAGCTCAGAATGAACAACTGCTGTTCCTTGTTAAAAGGAGAGTGGAAATCTAAATCTCAGCCTCTCTAACACGAATCTATGTCAATTTGTCATGTTTACATTCAGAATGTCTCAAAGCAATCATAGCCGAGGGGAAACCTGTTGTCTGCTGTGGATGCTCTAAGTGAGTCGAGTGTGTGAACATGCCACCTTACGCAGCATTTGGACGCTAAATAAGCTCATAATGAACAACTGCTGTACCCTGTTAAAAAGGAGAGTGGAAATCTAAATTGCAGCCTATCTAATATGAATCTTTGTGAAATTTTAATGTTTGTAAACATTCAGCATAATGTTTGTAAACATTCAGCGTAATGTTTGTAAACATTCAGCCAAATGTTTATCAATATCTATAATGTTTATAACATTCAGCGTAATGTTTGTAAACATTCAGCATAATGTTTGTAAACATTCAGCGTAATGTTTGTAAACATTCAGCCGTAAATGTTTGTAAACATTCCAGGCGTAATGTTTGTAAACATTTAGAACAATAGTCATACACGCTCAGGATCAATATTGCCGGCGGGAATCCTCTTTTCTTCTTTGGGTGCTCTAAGTGAGGCCAGTGTGTGAAGATCTACCAGACGCAGCATTTGGACGATGAATAAAGCTCACAATAAACAATTGCTGTACCCTCTTAAAAGGAGAGCCGAAATTTAAATTTCAACTTCTCTAATATGAATCTCTGTGAAATTGTAATGTTTATAAACATTCACAATCTATGACATCAGTCAGTGGCTCAGGGGAAATCTGTTTCTTTCAGTGGGTGCTCTACTAAGTGAGACCAGTGTGTGTGATCCAGTGTTAGCTGAAATTCAGATACGATTAGCTCAGAATGAACAACTGCTGTTCCTTGTTAAAAGGAGAGTGGAAATCTAAATCTCAGCCTCTCTAACACGAATCTATGTCAATTTGTCATGTTTACATTCAGAATGTCTCAAAGCAATCATAGCCGAGGGGAAACCTGTTGTCTGCTGTGGATGCCTAAGTGAGTCGAGTGTGTGAACATGCACCTTACGCAGCATTTGGACGCTAAATAAGCTCATAATGAACAACTGCTGTACCCTGTTAAAAGGAGAGTGGAAATCTAAATTGCAGCCTATCTAATATGAATCTTTGTGAATTTAATGTTTGTAAACATTCAGCATAATGTTTGTAACATTCAGCGTAATGTTTGTAAAACATTCAGCCAAAATGTTATAATATCTATAATGTTTATAAACATTCAGCGTAATGTTTGTAAACATTCAGCATAATGGTTGTAAAAACATTCACCGTAAATGTTTGTAAACATTCAGCATAATGTTTGTAAACATATCAGCGTAATGTTTGTAAACATTCAGCGTAATGTTTGTAAACATTTAGAACAATAGTCATACACGCTCAGGATCAATATTGCCGGCGGGAATCCTCTTTTCTTCTTTGGGTGCTCTAAGTGAGGCCAGTGTGTGAAGATCTACCAGACGCAGCATTTGGACGATGAATAAGCTCACAAAACAATTGCTGTACCCTCTTAAAAGGAGAGCCGAAATTTAAATTTCAACTTCTCTAATATGAATCTCTGTGAAATTGTAATGTTTATAAACATTCACAATCTATGACATCAGTCAGTGGCTCAGGGAAATCTGTTTCTTTCAGTGGGTGCTCTACTAAGTGAGACCAGTGTGTGTGATCCAGTGTTAGCTGAATCAGACACGATTAGCTCAGAATGAACAACTGCTGTTCCTTGTTAAAAGGAGAGTGGAAATCTAAATCTCAGCCTCTCTAACACGAATCTATGTTCAATTTGTCATGTTACATTCAGAATGTCTCAAAGCAATCATAGCCGAGGGGAAACCTGTTGTCTGCTGTGGATGCTCTAAGTGAGTCGAGTGTGTGAACATGCACCTTACGCAGCATTTGGACGCTAAATAAGCTCATAATGAACAACTGCTGTACCCTGTTAAAAGGGAGGAGTGGAAATCTAAATTGCAGCCTATCTAATATGAATCTTTGTGAAATTTTAATGTTTGTAAACATTCAGCATAATGTTTGTAAACATTCAGCGTAATGTTTGTAAACATTCAGCCAAATGTTTATCAATATCTTAATGTTTATAAACATTCAGCTAATGTTTGTAAACATTCAGCATAATGTTTGTAAACATTCAGCATAATGTTTGTAAACATCAGCCGTAATGTTTGTAAACATTCAGCGTAATGTTTGTAAACATTCAGCGTAATGTTTGTAAACATTTAGAACAATAGTCATACACGCTCAGGATCAATATTGCCGGCGGGAATCCTCTTTTCTTCTTTGGGTGCTCTAAGTGAGGCCAGTGTGTGAAGATCTACCAGGACGCAGCATTTGGACGATGAATAAGCTCACAATAAACAATTGCCTGTACCCTCTTAAAAGGGAGAGGCGAAATTTAAATTTCAACTTCTCTAATATGAATCTCTGTGAAATTGTAATGTTTATAAACATTCACAATCTATGACATCAGTCAGTGGCTCAGGGGAAATCTGTTTCTTTCAGTGGGTGCTCTACTAAGTGAGACCAGTGTGTGTGATCCAGTGTTAGCTGAATATCAGACACGATTAGCTCAGAATGAACAACTGCTGTTCCTTGTTAAAAGGAGAGTGGAAATCTAAATCTCAGCCTCTCTAACACGAATCTATGTCAATTTGTCATGTTTACATTCAGAATGTCTCAAAGCAATCATAGCCGAGGGGAAACCTGTTGTCTGCTGTGGATGCTCTAAGTGAGTCGAGTGTGTGAACATGCACCTTACGCCAGCATTTGGACGCTAAATAAGCTCATAATGAACAACTGCTGTACCCTGTTAAAAGGAGAGTGGAAATCTAAATTGCAGCCTATCTAATATGAATCTTTGTGAAATTTTAATGTTGTAAACATTCAGCATAATGTTTGTAAACATTCAGGCGTAATGTTTGTAAACATTCAGCCAAATGTTTATCAATATCTATAATGTTTATAAACATTCAGCGTAATGTTTGTAAACATTCAGCGTAAATGTTTTGTTAAACATTCAGCGTAATGGTTTGTAAACATTTAGAACAATAGTCATACACGCTCAGGATCAATATTGCCGGCGGGAATCCTCTTTTCTTCTTTGGGTGCTCTAAGTGAGGCCAGTGTGTGAAGATCTACCAGACGCAGCATTTGGACGATGAATAAGCTCACAATAAACAATTGCTGTACCCTCTTAAAAGGAGAGGCGAAATTTAAATTTCAACTTCTCTAATATGAATCTCTGTGAAATTGTAATGTTTATAAACATTCACAATCTATGACATCAGTCAGTGGCTCAGGGGAAATCTGTTTCTTTCAGTGGGTGCTCTACTAAGTGAGACCAGTGTGTGTGATCCAGTGTTAGCTGAATTCAGACACGATTAGCTCAGAATGAACAACTGCTGTTCCTTGTTAAAAGGAGAGTGGAAATCTAAATCTCAGCCTCTCTAACACGAATCTATGTCAATTTGTCATGTTTACATTCAGAATGTCTCAAAGCAATCATAGCCGAGGGGAAACCTGTTGTCTGCTGTGGATGCTCTAAGTGAGTCGAGTGTGTGAACATGCACCTTACGCAGCATTTGGACGCTAAATAAGCTCATAATGAACAACTGCTGTACCCTGTTAAAAGGAGAGTGGAAATCTAAATTGCAGCCTATCTAATATGAATCTTTGTGAAATTTTAATGTTTGTAAACATTCAGCATAATGTTTGTAAACATTCAGCGTAATGTTTGTAAACATTCAGCCAAATGTTTATCAATATCATTAATGTTTAATAGTAATACATTCAGCTAATGTTTGTAAACATTCAGCGTAATGTTTGTAAACATTCAGCGTAATGTTTGTAAAACATTTAGAACAATAGTCATACACGCTCAGGATCAATATTGCCGGCGGGAATCCTCTTTTCTTCTTTGGGTGCTCTAAGTGAGGCCAGTGTGTGAAGATCTACCAGACGCAGCATTTGGACGATGAATAAGCTCACAATAAACAATTGCTGTACCCTCTTAAAAGGAGAGGCGAAATTTAAATTTCAACTTCTCTAATATGAATCTCTGTGAAATTGTAATGTTTATAAACATTCACAATCTATGACATCAGTCAGTGGCTCAGGGGAAATCTGTTTCTTTCAGTGGGTGCTCTACTAAGTGAGACCAGTGTGTGTGATCCAGTGTTAGCTGAATTCAGACACGATTAGCTCAGAATGAACAACTGCTGTTCCTTGTTAAAAGGAGAGTGGAAATCTAAATCTCAGCCTCTCTAACACGAATCTATGTCAATTTGTCATGTTTACATTCAGAATGTCTCAAAGCAATCATAGCCGAGGGGAAACCTGTTGTCTGCTGTGGTGCTCTAAGTGAGTCGAGTGTGTGAACATGCACCTTACGCAGCATTTGGACGCTAAATAAGCTCATAATGAACAACTGCTGTACCCTGTTAAAAGGAGAGTGGAAATCTAAATTGCAGCCTATCTAATATGAATCTTTGTGAAATTTTAATGTTTGTAAACATTCAGCATAATGTTTGTAAACATTCAGCGTAATGTTTGTAAACATTCAGCCAAATGTTTTATCAATATCTATAATGTTTATAAACATTCAGCGTAATGTTTGTAAACATTCAGCATAATGTTTTGTTAAACATTCAGCGTTTTTTAAATGTATCATAATGTTTTAAACATTCAGCGTAATGTTTGTAAACATTCAGCATAATGTTTGTAAACATTCAGCATAATGTTTGTAAACATTCAGCGTAATGTTTGTAAACATTTAGAACAATAGTCATACACGCTCAGGATCAATATTGCCGGCGGGAATCCTCTTTTCTTCTTTGGGTGCTCTAAGTGAGGCCAGTGTGTGAAGATCTACCCAGACGCAGCATTTGGACGATGAATAAGCTCACAATAAACAATTGCTGTACCCTCTTAAAAGGAGAGGCGAAATTTAAATTTCAACTTCTCTAATATGAATCTCTGTGAAATTGTAATGTTTATAAACATTCACAATCTATGACATCAGTCAGTGGCTCAGGGGAAATCTGTTTCTTTCAGTGGGTGCTCTACTAAGTGAGACCAGTGTGTGTGATCCAGTGTTAGCTGAATTCAGACACGATTAGCTCAGAATGAACAACTGCTGTTCCTTGTTAAAAGGAGAGTGGAAATCTAAATCTCAGCCTCTCTAACACGAATCTATGTCAATTTGTCATGTTTACATTCAGAATGTCTCAAAGCAATCATAGCCGAGGGGAAACCTGTTGTCTGCTGTGGGATGCTCTAAGTGAGTCGAGTGTGTGAACATGCACCTTACGCAGCATTTGGACGCTAAATAAGCTCATAATGAACAACTGCTGTACCCTGTTAAAAGGAGAGTGGAAATCTAAATTGCAGCCTATCTAATATGAATCTTTGTGAAATTTTAATGTTTGTAAACATTCAGCATGTTTGTAAACATTCAGCGTAATGTTTGTAAACATTCAGCCAAATGTTTATCAATATCTATAATGTTATAAACATTCAGCGTAATGTTTGTAAACATTCAGCATAATGTTTGTAAACATTCAGCATAATGGTTTGTAAACATTCAGCGTAATGTTTGTAAACATTCAGCGTAATGTTTGTAAACATTTAGAACAATAGTCATACACGCTCAGGATCAATATTGCCGGCGGGAATCCTCTTTTCTTCTTTGGGTGCTCTAAGTGAGGCCAGTGTGTGAAGATCTAACCAGACGCAGCATTTTGGACGATGAATAAGCTCACAATAAACAATTGCTGTACCCTCTTAAAAGGAGAGGCGAAATTTAAATTTCAACTTCTCTAATATGAATCTCTGTGAAATTGTAATGTTTATAAACATTCACAATCTATGACATCAGTCAGTGGCTCAGGGGAAATCTGTTTCTTTCAGTGGGTGCTCTACTAAGTGAGACCAGTGTGTGTGATCCAGTGTTAGCTGAATTCAGACACGATTAGCTCAGAATGAACAACTGCTGTTCCTTGTTAAAAGGAGAGTGGAAATCTAAATCTCAGCCTCTCTAACACGAATCTATGTCAATTTGTCATGTTTACATTCAGAATGTCTCAAAGCAATCATAGCCGAGGGGAAACCTGTTGTCTGCTGTGGTGCTCTAAGTGAGTCGAGTGTGTGAACATGCACCTTACGCAGCATTTGGACGCTAAATAAGCTCATAATGAACAACTGCTGTACCCTGTTAAAAGGAGAGTGGAAATCTAAATTGCAGCCTATCTAATATGAATCTTTGTGAAATTTTAATGTTTGTAAACATTCAGCCATTCAAATGTTTGTAAACATTCAGCGTTTGTAAACATTCAGCCATTCATGTTTATCAATATCTATAATGTTTATAAACATTCAGCGTAATGTCAGCCATAATGTTTGTAAACATTCAGCATAATGTTTGTAAACATTCAGTGTTGCATTTACATTCAAATGTTTGTAAACATTCAGCGTAATGTTTGTAAACATAATGTTTGTAAACATTTAGAACAATAGTCATACACGCTCAGGATCAATATTGCCGGCGGGAATCCTCTTTTCTTCTTTGGGTGCTCTAAGTGAGGCCAGTGTGTGAAGATCTACCAGACGCAGCATTTGGACGATGAATAAGCTCACAATAAACAATTGCTGTACCCTCTTAAAAGGAGAGGCGAAATTTAAATTTCAACTTCTCTAATATGAATCTCTGTGAAATTGTAATGTTTATAAACATTCACAATCTATGACATCAGTCAGTGGCTCAGGGGAAATCTGTTTCTTTCAGTGGGTGCTCTACTAAGTGAGACCAGTGTGTGTGATCCAGTGTTAGCTGAATTCAGACACGATTAGCTCAGAATGAACAACTGCTGTTCCTTGTTAAAAGGAGAGTGGAAATCTAAATCTCAGCCTCTCTAACACGAATCTATGTCAATTTGTCATGTTTACATTCAGAATGTCTCAAAGCAATCATAGCCGAGGGGAAACCTGTTGTCTGCTGTGGGTGCTCTAAGTGAGTCGAGTGTGTGAACATGCACCTTACGCAGCATTTGGACGCTAAATAAGCTCATAATGAACAACTGCTGTACCCTGTTAAAAGGAGAGTGGAAATCTAAATTGCAGCCTATCTAATATGAATCTTTGTGAAATTTTAATGTTTGTAAACATTCAGCATAATGTTTGTAAACATTCAGCGTAATGTTTAAACATTCATGTTTATCAATATCTATAATGTTTATAAACATTCAGCGTAATGTTTGTAAACATTCAGCATAATGTTTGTAAACATTCAGCGTAATGTTTGTAAACATTCAGCATAATGTTTGTAAAATTCAGCGCAGCGTAATGTTTGTAAACATTCAGCGTAATGTTTGTAAACATTTAGAACAATAGTCATACACGCTCAGGATCAATATTGCCGGCGGGAATCCTCTTTTCTTCTTTGGGTGCTCTAAGTGAGGCCAGTGTGTGAAGATCTACCAGACGCAGCATTTGGACGATGAATAAGCTCACAATAAACAATTGCTGTACCCTCTTAAAAGGAGAGGCGAAATTTAAATTTCAACTTCTCTAATATGAATCTCTGTGAAATTGTAATGTTTATAAACATTCACAATCTATGACATCAGTCAGTGGCTCAGGGGAAATCTGTTTCTTTCAGTGGGTGCTCTACTAAGTGAGACCAGTGTGTGTGATCCAGTGTTAGCTGAATTCAGACACGATTAGCTCAGAATGAACAACTGCTGTTCCTTGTTAAAAGGAGAGTGGAAATCTAAATCTCAGCCTCTCTAACACGAATCTATGTCAATTTGTCATGTTTACATTCAGAATGTCTCAAAGCAATCATAGCCGAGGGGAAACCTGTTGTCTGCTGTGGGTGCTCTAAGTGAGTCGAGTGTGTGAACATGCACCTTACGCAGCATTTGGACGCTAAATAAGCTCATAATGAACAACTGCTGTACCCTGTTAAAAGGAGAGTGGAAATCTAAATTGCAGCCTATCTAATATGAATCTTTGTGAAATTTTTAATGTTTGTAAACATTCAGCCAAATGTTTATCAATATCTATAATGTTTTTAAACATTCAGCGTAATGTTTGTAAACATTTAATGTTTGTAAACATTCAGCGTAATGTTTGTAAACATTCAGCGTAATGTTTGTAAACATTTAGAACAATAGTCATACACGCTCAGGATCAATATTGCCGGCGGGAATCCTCTTTTCTTCTTTGGGTGCTCTAAGTGAGGCCAGTGTGTGAAGATCTACCAGACGCAGCATTTGGACGATGAATAAGCTCACAATA
>NW_026116305.1:0-8897 GCF_001640805.2 Lates calcarifer
TTAGAACAATAGTCATACACGCTCAGGATCAATATTGCCGGCGGAATCCTCTTTTCTTCTTTGGGTGCTCTAAGTGAGGCCAGTGTGTGAAGATCTACCAGACGCAGCATTTGGACGATGAATAAGCTCACAATAAACAATTGCTGTACCCTCTTAAAAGGAGAGCCGAAATTTAAATTTCAACTTCTCTAATATGAATCTCTGTGAAATTGTAATGTTTATAAACATTCACAATCTATGACATCAGTCAGTGGCTCAGGGGAAATCTGTTTCTTTCAGTGGGTGCTCTACTAAGTGAGACCAGTGTGTGTGATCCAGTGTTAGCTGAATCAGACACGATTAGCTCAGAATGAACAACTGCTGTTCCTTGTTAAAAGGAGAGTGGAAATCTAAATCTCAGCCTCTCTAACACGAATCTATGTCAATTTGTCATGTTTACATTCAGAATGTCTCAAAGCAATCATAGCCGAGGGGAAACCTGTTGTCTGCTGTGGCTCTAAGTGAGTCGAGTGTGTGAACATGCACCTTACGCAGCATTTGGACGCTAAATAAGCTCATAATGAACAACTGCTGTACCTGTTAAAAGGAGAGTGGAAATCTAAATTGCAGCCTATCTAATATGAATCTTTGTGAAATTTTAATGTTTGTAAACATTCAGCATAATGTTTGTAAACATTCAGCATAATGTTTAAATTCAGCCGTAATGTTTATCAAATCTATAATGTTTATAAACATTCAGCGTAATGTTTGTAAACATTCAGCATAATGTTTGTAAACATTCATAATGTTGTAAACATTCAGCGTAATGTTTGTAAACATTTAGAACAATAGTCATACACGCTCAGGATCAATATTGCCGGCGGGAATCCTCTTTTCTTCTTTGGGTGCTCTAAGTGAGGCCAGTGTGTGAAGATCTACCAGACGCAGCATTTGGACGATGAATAAGCTCACAATAAACAATTGCTGTACCCTCTTAAAAGGAGAGCCGAAATTTAAATTTCAACTTCTCTAATATGAATCTCTGTGAAATTGTAATGTTTATAAACATTCACAATCTATGACATCAGTCAGTGGCTCAGGGGAAATCTGTTTCTTTCAGTGGGTGCTCTACTAAGTGAGACCAGTGTGTGTGATCCAGTGTTAGCTGAATTCAGACACGATTAGCTCAGAATGAACAACTGCTGTTCCTTGTTAAAAGGAGAGTGGAAATCTAAATCTCAGCCTCTCTAACACGAATCTATGTCAATTTGTCATGTTTACATTCAGAATGTCTCAAAGCAATCATAGCCGAGGGGAAACCTGTTGTCTGCTGTGGATGCTCTAAGTGAGTCGAGTGTGTGAACATGCACCTTACGCAGCATTTGGACGCTAAATAAGCTCATAATGAACAACTGCTGTACCCTGTTAAAAGGAGAGTGGAAATCTAAATTGCAGCCTATCTAAATATGAATCTTTGTGAAATTTTAATGATTTGTAAACATTCAGCATTAATGTTGTAAACATTCAGCGTAATGTTTGTAAACATTCAGCCAAATGTTATCAATATCTATAATGTTTATAAACATTCAGCGTAATGTTTGTAAACATTCAGCATAATGTTTGTAAACATTCACCGTAATTTGTAAACATTCAGCATAATGTTTTGTAAACATTCAGCGTAATGTTTGTAAACATTTAGAACAATAGTCATACACGCTCAGGATCAATATTGCCGGCGGGAATCCTCTTTTCTTCTTTGGGTGCTCTAAGTGAGGCCAGTGTGTGAAGATCTACCAGACGCAGCATTTGGACGATGAATAAGCTCACAATAAACAATTGCTGTACCCTCTTAAAAGGAGAGGCGAAATTTAAATTTCAACTTCTCTAATATGAATCTCTGTGAAATTGTAATGTTTATAAACATTCACAATCTATGACATCAGTCAGTGGCTCAGGGGAAATCTGTTTCTTTCAGTGGGTGCTCTACTAAGTGAGACCAGTGTGTGTGATCCAGTGTTAGGCTGAATTCAGACACGATTAGCTCAGAATGAACAACTGCTGTTCCTTGTTAAAAGGAGAGTGGAAATCTAAATCTCAGCCTCTTCTAACACGAATCTATGTCAATTTGTCATGTTTACATTCAGAATGTCTCAAAGCAATCATAGCCGAGGGGAAACCTGTTGTCTGCTGTGGGTGCTCTAAGTGAGTCGAGTGTGTGAACATGCACCTTACGCAGCATTTGGACGCTAAATAAGCTCATAATGAACAACTGCTGTACCCTGTTAAAAGGAGAGTGGAAATCTAAATTGCAGCCTATCTAATATGAATCTTTGTGAAATTTTAATGTTTGTAAACATTCAGCATAATGTTTTGTAAACATTCACGTAATGTTTGTAAACATTCAGCCTAATGTTTGTAACATTCAGCAAATGTTTATAAATCATTCAGCGTAATGTTTGTAAACATTCAGCAGTAATGTTTGTAAACATTCAGCAGTAATGTTTGTAAACATTCAGCCGTAATGTTTGTAAACATTCAGCATAATGTTTGTAAACATTCAGCGAGCGTAATGCTTTGTAAACATTCAGCGTAATGTTTGTAAACATTTAGAACAATAGTCATACACGCTCAGGATCAATATTGCCGGCGGGAATCCTCTTTTTTCTTCTTTGGGGTGCTCTAAGTGAGGCCAGTGTGTGAAGATCTACCAGACGCAGCATTTGGACGATGAATAAGCTCACAATAAACAATTGCTGTACCCTCTTAAAAGGAGAGGCGAAATTTAAATTTCAACTTCTCTAATATGAATCTCTGTGAAATTGTAATGTTTATAAACATTCACATCTATGACATCAGTCAGTGGCTCAGGGGAAATCTGTTTCTTTCAGTGGGTGCTCTACTAAGTGAGACCAGTGTGTGTGATCCAGTGTTAGCTGAATTCAGACACGATTAGCTCAGAATGAACAACTGCTGTTCCTTGTTAAAAGGAGAGTGGAAATCTAAATCTCAGCCTCTCTAACACGAATCTATGTCAATTTGTCATGTTTACATTCAGAATGTCTCAAAGCAATCATAGCCGAGGGAAACCTGTTGTCTGCTGTGGGTGCTCTAAGTGAGTCGAGTGTGTGAACATGCACCTTACGCAGCATTTGGACGCTAAATAAGCTCATAATGAACAACTGCTGTACCCTGTTAAAAGGAGAGTGGAAATCTAAATTGCAGCCTATCTAATATGAATCTTTGTGAAATTTTAATGTTGTAAACATTCAGCATAATGTTTGTAAACATTCAGCGTAATGTTTGTAAATTCAGCCAAATGTTTATCAATATCTATAATGTTTATAAACATTCAGCGTAATGTTTGTAAACATTCAGCATAATGTTTGTAAACATTCAGCGTAATGTTTGTAAACATTCAGCCAGCGTAATGTTTGTAAACATTTAGAACAATAGTCATACACGCTCAGGATCAATATTGCCGGCGGGAATCCTCTTTTCTTCTTTGGGTGCTCTAAGTGAGGCCAGTGTGTGAAGATCTACCAGACGCAGCATTTGGACGATGAATAAGCTCACATAAACAATTGCTGTACCCTCTTAAAAGGAGAGGCGAAATTTAAATTTCAACTTCTCTAATATGAATCTCTGTGAAATTGTAATGTTTATAAACATTCACAATCTATGACATCAGTCAGTGGCTCAGGGGAAATCTGTTTCTTTCAGTGGGTGCTCTACTAAGTGAGACCAGTGTGTGTGATCCAGTGTTAGCTGAATTCAGACACGATTAGCTCAGAATGAACAACTGCTGTTCCTTGTTAAAAGGAGAGTGGAAATCTAAATCTCAGCCTCTCTAACACGAATCTATGTCAATTTGTCATGTTTACATTCAGAATGTCTCAAAGCAATCATAGCCGAGGGGAAACCTGTTGTCTGCTGTGGGTGCTCTAAGTGAGTCGAGTGTGTGAACATGCACCTTACGCAGCATTTGGACGCTAAATAAGCTCATAATGAACAACTGCTGTACCCTGTTAAAAGGAGAGTGGAAATCTAAATTGCAGCCTATCTAATATGAATCTTTGTGAAATTTTAATGTTTGTAAACATTCAGCATAATGTTTGTAAACATTCAGTGTTTGTAAACATTCAGCGTTTGTAATGTTTATAAACATTCAGCGTAATGTTTGTAAACATTCAGCATAATGTTTGTAAACATTCATAATGTTGTTTAACATTCAGCGTAATGTTTGTAAACATTCAGCCATTGTTGCATTCATTCAGCATAATGTTTGTAAACATTCACACGTAATGTTTGTAAACATTCAAATGTTTGTAAACATTTAGAACAATAGTCATACACGCTCAGGATCAATATTGCCGGCGGGAATCCTCTTTTCTTCTTTGGGTGCTCTAAGTGAGGCCAGTGTGTGAAGATCTACCAGACGCAGCATTTGGACGATGAATAAGCTCACAATAAACAATTGCTGTACCCTCTTAAAAGGAGAGGCGAAATTTAAATTTCACTTCTCTAATATGAATCTCTGTGAAATTGTAATGTTTATAAACATTCACAATCTATGACATCAGTCAGTGGCTCAGGGGAAATCTGTTTCTTTCAGTGGGTGCTCTACTAAGTGAGACCAGTGTGTGTGATCCAGTGTTAGCTGAATTCAGACACGATTAGCTCAGAATGAACAACTGCTGTTCCTTGTTAAAAGGAGAGTGGAAATCTAAATCTCAGCCTCTCTAACACGAATCTATGTCAATTTGTCATGTTTACATTCAGAATGTCTCAAAGCAATCATAGCCGAGGGGAAACCTGTTGTCTGCTGTGGTGCTCTAAGTGAGTCGAGTGTGTGAACATGCACCTTACGCAGCATTTGGACGCTAAATAAGCTCATAAAACAACTGCTGTACCCTGTTAAAAGGAGAGTGGAAATCTAAATTGCAGCCCTATCTAATATGAATCTTTGTGAAATTTTAATGTTTGTAAACATTCAGTAATGTTTGTAAACATTCAGCGTAATGTTTGTAAACATTCAGCAATGTTTATCAATATCTATAATGTTTATAAACATTCAGCGTAATGTTTGTAAACATTCAGCATAATGTTTGTAAACATTCAGTAATGTTTGTAAACATTCAGCATTCAGCATAATGTTTGTAAACATTCAGCGTAATGTTTGTAAACATTCATAATGTTTGTAAACATTTAGAACAATAGTCATACACGCTCAGGATCAATATTGCCGGCGGGAATCCTCTTTTCTTCTTTGGGTGCTCTAAGTGAGGCCAGTGTGTGAAGATCTACCAGACGCAGCATTTGGACGATGAATAAGCTCACAATAAACAATTGCTGTACCCTCTTAAAAGGAGAGGCGAAATTTAAATTTCAACTTCTCTAATATGAATCTTGTGAAATTGTAATGTTTATAAACATTCACAATCTATGACATCAGTCAGTGGCTCAGGGGAAATCTGTTTCTTTCAGTGGGTGCTCTACTAAGTGACCAGTGTGTGTGATCCAGTGTTAGCTGAATTCAGACACGATTAGCTCAGAATGAACAACTGCTGTTCCTTGTTAAAAGGAGAGTGGAAATCTAAATCTCAGCCTCTCTAACACGAATCTATGTCAATTTGTCATGTTTACATTCAGAATGTCTCAAAGCAATCATAGCCGAGGGGAAACCTGTTGTCTGCTGTGGTGCTCTAAGTGAGTCGAGTGTGTGAACATGCACCTTACGCAGCATTTGGACGCTAAATAAGCTCATAATGAACAACTGCTGTACCCTGTTAAAAGGAGAGTGGAAATCTAAATTGCAGCCTATCTAATATGAATCTTTGTGAAATTTTAATGTTTGTAAACATTCAGCATAATGTTTGTAAATTCAGCGTAATGTTTGTAAACATTCAGCCAAATGTTTATCAATATCTATAATGTTTTATAACATTCAGCGTAATGTTTGTAAACATTCAGCATAATGTTTGTAACATTCATGTTTGTAAACATTCAGCATAATGTTTGTAAACATTCAGCGTAATGTAAACATTCAGCGTAATGTTTGTAAACATTTAGAACAATAGTCATACACGCTCAGGATCAATATTGCCGGCGGGAATCCTCTTTTCTTCTTTGGGTGCTCTAAGTGAGGCCAGTGTGTGAAGATCTACTAGACGCCAGCATTTGGACGATGAATAAGCTCACAATAAACAATTGCTGTACCCTCTTAAAAGGAGAGGCGAAATTTAAATTTCAACTTCTCTAATATGAATCTCTGTGAAATTGTAATGTTTATAAACATTCACAATCTATGACATCAGTCAGTGGCTCAGGGGAAATCTGTTTCTTTCAGTGGGTGCTCTACTAAGTGAGACCAGTGTGTGTGATCCAGTGTTAGCTGAATTCAGACACGATTAGCTCAGAATGAACAACTGCTGTTCCTTGTTAAAAGGAGAGTGGAAATCTAAATCTCAGCCTCTCTAACACGAATCTATGTCAATTTGTCATGTTTACATTCAGAATGTCTCAAAGCAATCATAGCCGAGGGGAAACCTGTTGTCTGCTGTGGGTGCTCTAAGTGAGTCGAGTGTGTGAACATGCACCTTACGCAGCATTTGGACGCTAAATAAGCTCATAAAACAACTGCTGTACCCTGTTAAAAGGAGAGTGGAAATCTAAATTGCAGCCTATCTAATATGAATCTTTGTGAAATTTTAATGTTTGTAAACATTCAGCATAATGTTTGTAAACATTCAGCGTAATGTTTGTAAACATTCAGTGTTTATCATAATGTTTATAAACATTCAGCGTAATGTTTGTAAACATTCAGCATAATGTTTGTAAACATTCAGTGTTTGTAAACATTCAGTAATGTTTGTAAACATTCAGCGTAATGTTTGTAAACATTCAGCGTAATGTTTGTAAAATTTAGAACAATAGTCATACACGCTCAGGATCAATATTGCCGGCGGGAATCCTCTTTTCTTCTTTGGGTGCTCTAAGTGAGGCCAGTGTGTGAAGATCTACTAGACGCAGCATTTGGACGATGAATAAGCTCACAATAAACAATTGCTGTACCCTCTTAAAAGGAGAGGCGAAATTTAAATTTCAACTTCTCTAATATGAATCTCTGTGAAATTGTAATGTTTATAAACATTCACAATCTATGACATCAGTCAGTGGCTCAGGGGAAATCTGTTTCTTTCAGTGGGTGCTCTACTAAGTGAGACCAGTGTGTGTGATCCAGTGTTAGCTGAATTCAGACACGATTAGCTCAGAATGAACAACTGCTGTTCCTTGTTAAAAGGAGAGTGGAAATCTAAATCTCAGCCTCTCTAACACGAATCTATGTCAATTTGTCATGTTTACATTCAGAATGTCTCAAAGCAATCATAGCCGAGGGGAAACCTGTTGTCTGCTGTGGGTGCTCTAAGTGAGTCGAGTGTGTGAACATGCACCTTACGCAGCATTTGGACGCTAAATAAGCTCATAATGAACAACTGCTGTACCCTGTTAAAAGGAGAGTGGAAATCTAAATTGCAGCCTATCTAATATGAATCTTTGTGAAATTTTAATGTTTGTAAACATTTAATGTTTGTAAACATTCAAATGTTTGTAAACATTCAGCAAATGTTTGTTTATAAACATTCATAATGTTTGTAAACATTCAAATGTTTGTAAACATTCAGCGTAATGTTTGTAAACATTTAATGTTTGTAAACATTCAGCGTAATGTTTGTAAACATTTAGAACAATAGTCATACACGCTCAGGATCAATATTGCCGGCGGGAATCCTCTTTTCTTCTTTGGGTGCTCTAAGTGAGGCCAGTGTGTGAAGATCTACTAGACGCAGCATTTGGACGATGAATAAGCTCACAAATAAACAATTGCTGTACCCTCTTAAAAGGAGAGGGAAATTTAAATTTCAACTTCTCTAATATGAATCTCTGTGAAATTGTAATGTTTATAAACATTCACAATCTATGACATCAGTCAGTGGCTCAGGGGAAATCTGTTTCTTTCAGTGGGTGCTCTACTAAGTGAGACCAGTGTGTGTGATCCAGTGTTAGCTGAATTCAGACACGATTAGCTCAGAATGAACAACTGCTGTTCCTTGTTAAAAGGAGAGTGGAATCTAAATCTCAGCCTCTCTAACACGAATCTATGTCAATTTGTCATGTTTACATTCAGAATGTCTCAAAGCAATCATAGCCGAGGGGAAACCTGTTGTCTGCTGTGGGTGCTCTAAGTGAGTCGAGTGTGTGAACATGCACCTTACGCAGCATTTGGACGCTAAATAAGCTCATAATGAACAACTGCTGTACCCTGTTAAAAGGAGAGTGGAAATCTAAATTGCAGCCTATTCTAATATGAATCTTTGTGAAATTTTAATGTTTGTAAACATTCAGCATAATGTTTGTAAACATTCAGCCATTCAGCCAAATGTTGTTTATAAACATTCAGCGTAATGTTTGTAAACATTCAGCGTTTGTAAACATTCAGGTAATGTTTGTAAATTCAGCGTAATGTTTGTAAACATTCAGTAATGTTTGTAAACTTTAGAACAATAGTCATACACGCTCAGGATCAATATTGCCGGCGGGAATCCTCTTTTCTTCTTTGGGTGCTCTAAGTGAGGCGTGTGTGAAGATCTACTAGACGCAGCATTTGGACGATGAATAAGCTCACAATAAACAATTGCTGTACCCTCTTAAAAGGAGAGGCGAAATTTAAATTTCAACTTCTCTAATATGAATCTCTGTGAAATTGTAATGTTTATAAACATTCACAATCTATGACATCAGTCAGTGGCTCAGGGGAAATCTGTTTCTTTCAGTGGGTGCTCTACTAAGTGAGACCAGTGTGTGTGATCAGTGTTAGCTGAATTCAGACACGATTAGCTCAGAATGAACAACTGCTGTTC
>NW_026116306.1:0-9214 GCF_001640805.2 Lates calcarifer
CACATAATTTTGGTGAGTATTTGTGACATCACAATGTATGTGGTCAGTACTTTGTGACATCACAACATAGTTGTGGCAGTATTTTGTGACATCACAATTGTATGGGGCCAGTACTTTGTGACATCACACATAGTTGTGGTCAGTACTTTGTGACATCACATGTAGTTTTGATCAGTGCTTTGTGACATCACATGTAGTTTTGATCAGTGCTTTGTGACATCACACATAGCTGTGGCTGTTACTTTGTGACATCACACTTAGTTTTGAACAGTACTTTGTGACATCACACTTAGTTGTGGTCAGTACTTTGTGACATCACAATTGTATGGGGCCAGTTCTTTGTGACATCACACATAGTTTTAGTGAGTACTTTGTGACATCACACATAGTTGTGGCCAGTACTTTGTGACATCACACTTAGTTGTGGACAGTACTTTGTTACATCACAATTGTATGGGGTCAGAACTTTGTGACATCACACATAGTTTTGGTCAGTGCTTTTTACATCACATATTGTGGATGTTACTTTGTGACATCACACATAGTTTTGATGAGTACTTTGTGACATCACAATCATATGTGGTCAGTACTTTGTGACATCACAATTGTATGTGGTCAGTTCTTTCTGACATCACAGTTGTGGTCAGTATTTGTGGTATGTGGTCAGTATTTGTGACATCACAATTGTTGTGGCAGTACTTTGTGACATCACATAGTTGTGGCCAGTACTTTGTGACATCACACATAGTTGTGGCCAGTACTTTGTGACATCACACATAGTTGGTGAGTACTTTGTGACATCACAATGTAGTCAGTAGTTTGTGACATCACAACATAGTTGTGGTCAGTACTTTGTGACATCACAATTGTATGTGGCCAGTACTTTGTGACATCACACATAGTTGTGGCTAGTACTTTGTGACATCACAATTGTATGTGGTCAGTACTTTGTGACATCACATGTAGTTTTGATCAGTGCTTTGTGACATCACATGTAGTTTTGATCAGTGCTTTGTGACATCACACATAGCTGTGGCTGTTACTTTGTGACATCACACTTAGTTTTGAACAGTACTTTGTGACATCACACTTAGTTGTGGTCAGTACTTTGTGACATCACAATTGTATGGGCCAGTTCTTTGTGACATCACATAGTTTTAGTGAGTATTTGTGACATCACACATAGTTGTGGCCAGTACTTTGTGACATCACACTTAGTTGTGGACAGTACTTTGTTACATCACAATTGTATGGGGTCAGTACTTTGTGACATCACACATAGTTTTGGTCAGTGCTTTTTTACATCACATATAGCTGTGGATGTTACTTTGTGACATCACACATAGTTTTGATGAGTACTTTGTGACATCACAATCATATGTGGTCAGTACTTTGTGACATCACAATTGTATGTGGTCAGTTCTTTGTGACATCACAGTTGTGGTCAGTATTTTGTGACATCACAATTGTATGTGGTCAGTACTTTGTGACATCACAATTAGTTGTGGCCAGTACTTTGTGACATCACACATAGTTGTGGCCAGTACTTTGTGACATCACACATAGTTTGTGAGTACTTTGTGACATCACAAGTTTTGTGAGTACTTTGTGACATCACAATTATATGTAGTCAGTACTTTGTGACATCACAACATAGTTGTGGTCAGTACTTTGTGACATCACAATTGTATGTGCCAGTACTTTGTGACATCACAATTGTATGGGTCAGTACTTTGTGACATCACACATAGTTTTAGTAAGTACTTTGTGACATCACAATTGTATGTGGTCAGTACTTTGTGACATCACACAAGTACTTTGTGACATCACACATAGTTTTGCTGAGTACTTTGTGACATCACAATTGTATGGGGTCAGTACTTTGTGACATCACACATAGTTTTAGTAAGTACTTTGTGACATCACAATTTTATGTGGTCAGTACTTTGTGACATCACACATAGTTGTGGTCAGTACTTTGTGACATCACACTAGTTGTGGTCAGTACTTTGTGACATCACACATAGTTGTGGCCAGTACTTTGTGACATCACACATAGTTTTGGTGAGTACTTTTTGACATCACAATTGTATGGGGTCAGTACTTTGTGACATCACACGTAGTTTTTATCAGTGCTTTGTGACATCACACATAGCTGTGGCTGATACTTTGTGACATCACACATAATTTTGGTGAGTACTTTGTGACATCACAATTGTATGTGGTCAGTACTTTGTGACATCACACATAATTTTGGTGAGTACTTTGTGACATCACAATTGTATGGGGTCAGTACTTTGTGACATCACACATAGTTTTGGTGAGTACTTTGTGACATCACAATTGTTTGTAGTCAGTACGTTGTGACATCACACATAATTTTGGTGAGTACTTTGTGACATCACAATTGTATGGGGTCAGTACTTTGTGACATCACACATAGTTTTAGTAAGTACTTTTGTGACATCACAATTGTATGTGGTCAGTACTTTGTGACATCACACATAGTTTTGGTGAGTACTTTATGACATCACAATTGTATGTGGTCAGTACTTTGTGACATCACACATAATTTTGGTGAGTACTTTGTGACATCACAATTGTATGGGGTCAGTACTTTGTGACGTCACATAGTTTTAGTAAGTACTTTGTGACATCACAATTTTATGTGGTCAGTACTTTGTGACATCACACATAGTTGTGGTCAGTACTTTGTGACATCACACATAGTTGTGGCCAGTACTTTGTGACATCACACTTAGTTGTGGACAGTACTTTCTGGGATCACAATCATATGTGGTCAGTACTTTGTGACATCACAATTGTATGTGGTCAGTTCCTTGTGACATCACAGTTGTGGTCAATATTTTGTGACATCACAATTGTATGTGGTCAGTACTTTGTGACATCACACATAGTTGTGGCCATTACTTTGTGACATCACACATAGTTTTCTTGAGTACTTTGTGACATCACAATTGTATGTAGTCAGTACTTTGTGACATCACAACATAGTTGTGGCCAGTATTTTGTGACATCACAATTGTATGGGGCCAGTACTTTGTGACATCACACATAGTTTTGGTTAGTACTTTGTGACATCACACATAATTTTGGTGAGTACTTTGTGACATCACAATTGTATGTGGTCAGTACTTTGTGACATCACAACATAGTTGTGGCCAGTATTTTGTGACATCACAATTGTATGGGGCCAGTACTTTGTGACATCACACATAGTTGTGGTCAGTACTTTGTGACATCACATGTAGTTTTGATCAGTGCTTTGTGACATCACATGTAGTTTTGATCAGTGCTTTGTGACATCACACATAGCTGTGGCTGTTACTTTGTGACATCACACTTAGTTTTGAACAGTACTTTGTGACATCACACTTAGTTGTGGTCAGTACTTTGTGACATCACAATTGTATGGGGCCAGTTCTTTGTGACATCACACATAGTTTTAGTGAGTACTTTGTGACATCACACATAGTTGTGGCCAGTACTTTGTGACATCACACTTAGTTGTGGACAGTACTTTGTTACATCACAATTGTATGGGGTCAGAACTTTGTGACATCACACATAGTTTTGGTCAGTGCTTTTTTACATCACATATAGCTGTGGATGTTACTTTGTGACATCACACATAGTTTTGATGAGTACTTTGTGACATCACAATCATATGTGGTCAGTACTTTGTGACATCACAATTGTATGTGGTCAGTTCTTTCTGACATCACAGTTGTGGTCAGTATTTTGTGACATCACAATTGTATGTGGTCAGTACTTTGTGACATCACAATTAGTTGTGGCCAGTACTTTGTGACATCACACATAGTTGTGGCCAGTACTTTGTGACATCACACATAGTTGTGGCCAGTACTTTGTGACATCACACATAGTTTTGGTGAGTACTTTGTGACATCACAATTATATGTAGTCAGTACTTTGTGACATCACAACATAGTTGTGGTCAGTACTTTGTGACATCACAATTGTATGTGGCCAGTACTTTGTGACATCACACATAGTTGTGGCTAGTACTTTGTGACATCACAATTGTATGTGGTCAGTACTTTGTGACATCACATGTAGTTTTGATCAGTGCTTTGTGACATCACATGTAGTTTTGATCAGTGCTTTGTGACATCACACATAGCTGTGGCTGTTACTTTGTGACATCACACTTAGTTTTGAACAGTACTTTGTGACATCACACTTAGTTGTGGTCAGTACTTTGTGACATCACAATTGTATGGGGCCAGTTCTTTGTGACATCACACATAGTTTTAGTGAGTACTTTGTGACATCACACATAGTTGTGGCCAGTACTTTGTGACATCACACTTAGTTGTGGACAGTACTTTGTTACATCACAATTGTATGGGGTCAGTACTTTGTGACATCACACATAGTTTTGGTCAGTGCTTTTTTACATCACATATAGCTGTGGATGTTACTTTGTGACATCACACATAGTTTTGATGAGTACTTTGTGACATCACAATCATATGTGGTCAGTACTTTGTGACATCACAATTGTATGTGGTCAGTTCTTTGTGACATCACAGTTGTGGTCAGTATTTTGTGACATCACAATTGTATGTGGTCAGTACTTTGTGACATCACAATTAGTTGTGGCCAGTACTTTGTGACATCACACATAGTTGTGGCCAGTACTTTGTGACATCACACATAGTTGTGGCCAGTACTTTGTGACATCACACATAGTTTTGGTGAGTACTTTGTGACATCACAATTATATGTAGTCAGTACTTTGTGACATCACAACATAGTTGTGGTCAGTACTTTGTGACATCACAATTGTATGTGGCCAGTACTTTGTGACATCACAATTGTATGGGGTCAGTACTTTGTGACATCACACATAGTTTTAGTAAGTACTTTGTGACATCACAATTGTATGTGGTCAGTACTTTGTGACATCACACATAGTTGTGGCCAGTACTTTGTGACATCACACATAGTTTTGCTGAGTACTTTGTGACATCACAATTGTATGGGGTCAGTACTTTGTGACATCACACATAGTTTTAGTAAGTACTTTGTGACATCACAATTTTATGTGGTCAGTACTTTGTGACATCACACATAGTTGTGGTCAGTACTTTGTGACATCACACATAGTTGTGGTCAGTACTTTGTGACATCACACATAGTTGTGGCCAGTACTTTGTGACATCACACATAGTTTTGGTGAGTACTTTTTGACATCACAATTGTATGGGGTCAGTACTTTGTGACATCACACGTAGTTTTTATCAGTGCTTTGTGACATCACACATAGCTGTGGCTGATACTTTGTGACATCACACATAATTTTGGTGAGTACTTTGTGACATCACAATTGTATGTGGTCAGTACTTTGTGACATCACACATAATTTTGGTGAGTACTTTGTGACATCACAATTGTATGGGGTCAGTACTTTGTGACATCACACATAGTTTTTGGTGAGTACTTTGTGACATCACAATTGTTTGTAGTCAGTACGTTGTGACATCACACATAATTTTGGTGAGTACTTTGTGACATCACAATTGTATGGGGTCAGTACTTTGTGACATCACACATAGTTTTAGTAAGTACTTTGTGACATCACAATTGTATGTGGTCAGTACTTTGTGACATCACACATAGTTTTGGTGAGTACTTTATGACATCACAATTGTATGTGGTCAGTACTTTGTGACATCACACATAATTTTGGTGAGTACTTTGTGACATCACAATTGTATGGGGTCAGTACTTTGTGACGTCACATAGTTTTAGTAAGTACTTTGTGACATCACAATTTTATGTGGTCAGTACTTTGTGACATCACACATAGTTGTGGTCAGTACTTTGTGACATCACACATAGTTGTGGCCAGTACTTTGTGACATCACACTTAGTTGTGGACAGTACTTTCTGGGATCACAATCATATGTGGTCAGTACTTTGTGACATCACAATTGTATGTGGTCAGTTCCTTGTGACATCACAGTTGTGGTCAATATTTTGTGACATCACAATTGTATGTGGTCAGTACTTTGTGACATCACACATAGTTGTGGCCATTACTTTGTGACATCACACATAGTTTTCTTGAGTACTTTGTGACATCACAATTGTATGTAGTCAGTACTTTGTGACATCACAACATAGTTGTGGCCAGTATTTTGTGACATCACAATTGTATGGGGCCAGTACTTTGTGACATCACACATAGTTTTGGTTAGTACTTTGTGACATCACACATAATTTTGGTGAGTACTTTGTGACATCACAATTGTATGTGGTCAGTACTTTGTGACATCACAACATAGTTGTGGCCAGTATTTTGTGACATCACAATTGTATGGGGCCAGTACTTTGTGACATCACACATAGTTGTGGTCAGTACTTTGTGACATCACATGTAGTTTTGATCAGTGCTTTGTGACATCACATGTAGTTTTGATCAGTGCTTTGTGACATCACACATAGCTGTGGCTGTTACTTTGTGACATCACACTTAGTTTTGAACAGTACTTTGTGACATCACACTTAGTTGTGGTCAGTACTTTGTGACATCACAATTGTATGGGGCCAGTTCTTTGTGACATCACACATAGTTTTAGTGAGTACTTTGTGACATCACACATAGTTGTGGCCAGTACTTTGTGACATCACACTTAGTTGTGGACAGTACTTTGTTACATCACAATTGTATGGGGTCAGAACTTTGTGACATCACACATAGTTTTGGTCAGTGCTTTTTTACATCACATATAGCTGTGGATGTTACTTTGTGACATCACACATAGTTTTGATGAGTACTTTGTGACATCACAATCATATGTGGTCAGTACTTTGTGACATCACAATTGTATGTGGTCAGTTCTTTCTGACATCACAGTTGTGGTCAGTATTTTGTGACATCACAATTGTATGTGGTCAGTACTTTGTGACATCACAATTAGTTGTGGCCAGTACTTTGTGACATCACACATAGTTGTGGCCAGTACTTTGTGACATCACACATAGTTGTGGCCAGTACTTTGTGACATCACACATAGTTTTGGTGAGTACTTTGTGACATCACAATTATATGTAGTCAGTACTTTGTGACATCACAACATAGTTGTGGTCAGTACTTTGTGACATCACAATTGTATGTGGCCAGTACTTTGTGACATCACACATAGTTGTGGCTAGTACTTTGTGACATCACAATTGTATGTGGTCAGTACTTTGTGACATCACATGTAGTTTTGATCAGTGCTTTGTGACATCACATGTAGTTTTGATCAGTGCTTTGTGACATCACACATAGCTGTGGCTGTTACTTTGTGACATCACACTTAGTTTTGAACAGTACTTTGTGACATCACACTTAGTTGTGGTCAGTACTTTGTGACATCACAATTGTATGGGGCCAGTTCTTTGTGACATCACACATAGTTTTAGTGAGTACTTTGTGACATCACACATAGTTGTGGCCAGTACTTTGTGACATCACACTTAGTTGTGGACAGTACTTTGTTACATCACAATTGTATGGGGTCAGTACTTTGTGACATCACACATAGTTTTGGTCAGTGCTTTTTTACATCACATATAGCTGTGGATGTTACTTTGTGACATCACACATAGTTTTGATGAGTACTTTGTGACATCACAATCATATGTGGTCAGTACTTTGTGACATCACAATTGTATGTGGTCAGTTCTTTGTGACATCACAGTTGTGGTCAGTATTTTGTGACATCACAATTGTATGTGGTCAGTACTTTGTGACATCACAATTAGTTGTGGCCAGTACTTTGTGACATCACACATAGTTGTGGCCAGTACTTTGTGACATCACACATAGTTGTGGCCAGTACTTTGTGACATCACACATAGTTTTGGTGAGTACTTTGTGACATCACAATTATATGTAGTCAGTACTTTGTGACATCACAACATAGTTGTGGTCAGTACTTTGTGACATCACAATTGTATGTGGCCAGTACTTTGTGACATCACAATTGTATGGGGTCAGTACTTTGTGACATCACACATAGTTTTAGTAAGTACTTTGTGACATCACAATTGTATGTGGTCAGTACTTTGTGACATCACACATAGTTGTGGCCAGTACTTTGTGACATCACACATAGTTTTGCTGAGTACTTTGTGACATCACAATTGTATGGGGTCAGTACTTTGTGACATCACACATAGTTTTAGTAAGTACTTTGTGACATCACAATTTTATGTGGTCAGTACTTTGTGACATCACACATAGTTGTGGTCAGTACTTTGTGACATCACACATAGTTGTGGTCAGTACTTTGTGACATCACACATAGTTGTGGCCAGTACTTTGTGACATCACACATAGTTTTGGTGAGTACTTTTTGACATCACAATTGTATGGGGTCAGTACTTTGTGACATCACACGTAGTTTTTATCAGTGCTTTGTGACATCACACATAGCTGTGGCTGATACTTTGTGACATCACACATAATTTTGGTGAGTACTTTGTGACATCACAATTGTATGTGGTCAGTACTTTGTGACATCACACATAATTTTGGTGAGTACTTTGTGACATCACAATTGTATGGGGTCAGTACTTTGTGACATCACACATAGTTTTGGTGAGTACTTTGTGACATCACAATTGTTTGTAGTCAGTACGTTGTGACATCACACATAATTTTGGTGAGTACTTTGTGACATCACAATTGTATGGGGTCAGTACTTTGTGACATCACACATAGTTTTAGTAAGTACTTTGTGACATCACAATTGTATGTGGTCAGTACTTTGTGACATCACACATAGTTTTGGTGAGTACTTTATGACATCACAATTGTATGTGGTCAGTACTTGTGACATCACACATAATTTTGGTGAGTACTTTGTGACATCACAATTGTATGGGGTCAGTACTTTGTGACGTCACATAGTTTTAGTAAGTACTTTGTGACATCACAATTTTATGTGGTCAGTACTTTGTGACATCACACATAGTTGTGGTCAGTACTTTGTGACATCACACATAGTTGTGGCCAGTACTTTGTGACATCACACTTAGTTGTGGACAGTACTTTCTGGGATCACAATCATATGTGGTCAGTACTTTGTGACATCACAATTGTATGTGGTCAGTTCCTTGTGACATCACAGTTGTGGTCAATATTTTGTGACATCACAATTGTATGTGGTCAGTA
>NW_026116307.1:0-27715 GCF_001640805.2 Lates calcarifer
TAAAGAGAAGTAGTTAATGTCTGATGAGGTCTGTCTGACTGAAATGTTCATTTCTAATGATGAGAAATATTTAATAGTGTGGATCATTTTTCTAATAAAAGACATCAGAGGGTTTAGTTTTTATTTCCTAGAGTTAAATTATAAGTTACCCCTCTAACCACAAATCAGCTTCAGATTGTGTATGTTGATATTTTGGGGCATTTGGGGTCGTCTGTTCACATTTTATTGTAGAGAGATTTATAGGACTTGGAGCTTAACGATTTATCAACCTGCCCCCTTTCACACATGAGACAGGATACACAGTGAGTTGGCTACATATGGATTAAGTAGATAATATAATAAAACATTTTTCTTCTTTTTTTCCCCCCTTTGGTCTCTTGGGATGGGGGGATTCAGGCAAATAAAGGTGGGAGAAACACTTGTACATATAGTTTAAGTAGTTTAAGGCTTCCTCTATAAAAGCTTGAGTGTGTTGTGTTCATGGTGGTCTATAGTGAAACCCATTATGGACACACACCCCGCATCGGTTTGAGACCATCAGCTGTGTTGTGCAGAGGTAGAGTTGGTGCACAGTTCTCTACAGTGAATAGCTCTATTTGACTACTGTTCTACCTTATTATGGCAAGAACCACTCAACTAAGTTAAGATAACATCATTACTTTAAGACATGAAGGTCAGTCAATCCCAAGAACTTTGAATGTATCCTCAAGTTCAGTGCGAAAACTATCAAATGCTGTGAGGAAACTGGCTGACCAAGGAAAGGAAGACCGAGAGTTACTGTGATGCAGAGGATAAGGTCATTAGAGTTACCAGCCCCAGAAACTGCAAATTAACAGCACCTCAGATTAGAGCCCAGATAAATGTTTCACAGAGATCAAGTAGACACATCTCAACATCAACTGTTCAGAGGAGACTGCATGAATCAGGCCCTCATGGTTGAATTGCTGCAAAGAAGGCACTTCTGAGCAAGAGCAACAAGAAGAGAATCGCTTGGTCCCAGAATCACAAGGAACTTTGGTCTGATGAGTCGAATTTTGAGATTTTTGGTTCTACTTGTCATGTCTTTGTGAGACACAAAAGGTGAGTGAATGGTTTCTCTCATGGAGAGGGAGGTGTGATGGTGTGGGGTGCTTTGCTGGTGACACTGTTGATGATTGAAAATTCAAGGCACACAGCATTCTGCAGTGGCATGCCATCTTATCTGGTCTGTGCTTAGTGGGGTCATCATTTGTTTTTCAACAGGACAATGACCCCAAACACACCTCCAGGCTATGTAAGGGCTATTTGACCAAGAAGGAGAGTGATGGAAGTGCTGCATCAGATGACCTGGCTTTCCACAGTCACCTGACCTTTAACCCTATTGAGATGGTTTGGGATGAGTCTGACTGCAGAGTGAAGGCAAAGCAAACAAGTGCTCAGCACCTCTGGGAACCTGAAGTCTGTGTGTGTGTGTCTCATCACGGTAAAATCCTGGCCCTGAAGACACCTACTGCAGGGGGAACTACCACAGAGGCGGTTCTGAGAAATTCGGCAGGTGTCTATCTGTGGATAGATTTTGTCACTACAAAAGTGTCGGCCAGTACTCATCGGTCAGACTATGCCTATTTGAACTTTGACATACACTTACTGGCCACTTTATTAGGTGTACCTTGCTAGTGCCGGATTGGACACCCTTTTGCCTTCAGAACTGCATTCATTCTTCATGGCATAAATTCAACAAAGTGCTGAAAACATTCCTCAGAGATTTTGGTCTGGATTGACATGATAGCATCACATGGTTGCTATAGATTTGTTGGCTGCACGTCCGTGATGCAAATCTCCCGTTCCATCACATCCCAGAGCTCTATTAGATTAAGATCTGGTGACTGTGAAGGCCATTTGAGGAAACTGCAAACTCATACAGCAAACTCATCATCATGTTCAAGAAACCAGTTTGAGACAGGCTTTGCAGCATGGTGAGTTATCCTGCTGGAAGCAGCCATCGAGAAATGGGTACACTGTGGTCATAAAGGGATTGGCATTTGAACAATGCTCAGTTGGTACAAAGGGCTCCAAAGTGTGCTAAGAAAATATCCCCCACACCATTACACCACCACCAGCAGCCTGAACTGTTGATACAAGGCAGGATGGATGCATACTTTCATGTTGTTCATACCAAAAACTGACCCTACCATCTGAATGTTGCAGCAGAATTTGAGACTCGCCAGACCAGGCAACATTTCTCCAATCTTCTATTGTCCAGTTTTGGTGAGGCCATGCAAATTGTAGCCTCAGTTTCCTGTTCTTAGCTGACAGGAGTCACACCCTATGTGGTCTTCTGCTGCTGTAGCCCATCTGTTTCAAGGTTCATGAAACAGATGCACATGTTGTGCATTCAGAGATGCTCAGATCTATAAACCTTGGTTGTAACGAGTGGTTGTTTGAGTTACTGTTGCCTGCCTGTCAGCTCAAAGTAGTCTGGCCATTCTCCCTGACCTCTGGCAACAACAGCTAATTTTCACCCAGAGAACTGTACTGTCTGGCACCAACAACCAGACCACGTCACTTAAATCACCTTTTTAACCCTATTCTGATGCTCGGTTTGAACTTCAGCAGGTCAACTTGACCATACTATACGAAATGTAATTTGTTTGTAATATCAGTAAACATTCCAAGAAATATGCACCTCTTGTGCTGCTGTTGATAATAGGTGGGGGTGGCCTGATGGATGAGTTTAAGATGCTAACAAGTTATTACAACATTCCCAGTTTGAGTGCAAGTGATATTAGGAGAAGAGCAGCTGTGGCTCAGGAGGTAGATCAGGTCACCTGCTAACCACAAGGTCAGTGGTTTCCTGGCTCCTCCAGTCCACGTGTTGAATTATCCATGGGCAAGATACTGAACCCCAACTGCCCCAACTGCCCTTTGTTGCATTTCATCTGTTGCATTTCATCTGTGAAAGTAAAATTAGTATGACTCATTTCTGAATGAGAGAGATTTTAAATAACTCTCAAAAAAAGAAATAGCATCCATTTTGTTTTTTCAGCATTTAAAACAAGCTGAATGAGAGAGATTTTAAATAAATCTGAAGTAGACTATAGAGTAGACATTAGCAGAAGAGCAGCTGTGGCTCAGGAGGTAGATCAGGTCACCCGCTAACCACAAGGTCAGTGGTTTCCTGGCTCCTCCAGTCCACGTGTCGAATTATCCATGGGCAAGATACTGAACCCTAATTGCCCCCGATGGCACACCATTGGTGTGTGAAAGTGTGTGTATGTGTAGGAGCACTGAATATATAGAACAAACACCATATGAGTGTGTGCATGTATGTAGGTGAATGTGATCTGTACTGTAAAGCACCTTGAGTGATTGGACTAAGAAAGCACATATAAATTTATATAAAACTATATCATCTGCATAAAGATAAGATAAGATAATCCTTTATTACTCCCACAATGGAGAAATTTACAAATAAAATAGTACCTTATAATGTGGTATGGCAGGGATAATACTATTTGTGTATATAGTGAGTAAAAGTAGAGCATGAATGTAGCTCCTGTATATCTGTGATACATTCAACAGCGTCCTGAACAAGTCTTTCTTTGTGTCAACAGCCAACACGTCTGAATGTTATTAAGAATGACAACGAGAGCTGGGACTACACTAAACCATACTTGGTCAGACGAGGTAAGACACACTGCCTCTCTATGTCTCCTATCTTTATTTCATACTCAACCTAAAGTCAGACTATGACCACTGGTCTGTTTGGGGTGATCCTACTTTTTTACAACACAGGAGATCCTGTGATGTGGAAGGCAGGACTGTTTTCATTCTGAATTCTCAATAGTGGTGCATTTCCCTTCAGTCTTTCTTAATTCATGTTACATCAATAGATGAAAATTATCTTAGTTTTCCCAGTCATTTGTGAAACTGTGTCCATATCGTCAGTCGTTATCGGTCAGTCTCTGACTATGGATTAAGAGTGTAGTCATAAACCATTTGGACCGTACACCTCCATCACACCAAGACTCCTGCCTCCTGTCTCTCCATCTCCAATCTAAACACTCTCACACCAGCCAATTCCCTGCCTCTCACAAGCCTGCACCTCTGCTTACCATGGGGAGAGAGAGAAACATTGAGGGAGAGAGAGAGAAAAGAGAAAGAGGGATGGACATCAGGCTGACCATACACAGCAGCTTTCTTCCATCTTCACCTTCTGAAACCCAGCAAAAAAAGAGAGAGGGAGAAAAAGAGATGGATCTCACTCCTGCTGACCACCATGCAGCTGCTGCTTCAACATGCCCAGGACACCTCAGCCCCACCTGTCTGCAGGACTCCAGTAGCACTTCCTTCTATTTATCTGCTCCACCCCATGTTTATAATCTGTTCTTCTGTCTGGAGAAGTAGTCTTGCATGGCCTGATATCTGGTCCACACAGTGTCTCCTCAAATCCTCTGGATTCTAGATTTTACTCTCAGTGGTTCTTTAATGACTATCATGCAGATCCTCTATGTTCAACAGATGAAAATTGTCCCTGAACTACTGATTGTGATTAGTTTTTACTGCAAAACCTGAAGATCAAACATCTTAACGATCTTTCTGGTAAACAACAATCAAAACTGTGGACCAGACATGCATTTTGGTTATCAGACGTCTGGCTATTCAAGTCTACAGTAAGTCAACAAGTCTAGCCTAATCTATACTGTCTGTCACTTTACTCCATCTAAGTTAGGGCTGTCACGATATCAACATTTATACCTTTATGAAGCGCATAACATCACAATAATGGTAAATAGAGTATTGTGTGTGTGACTCAATTACACAAGTTTTATAGAATCCAAACTGTTCTACAGTATTGATTGAAACTTTTTTCCCTTTTCCAACACGTTGTTGGCAAGAACACCGACATTTTATCATAAATATTGAATGCCCACAATACTACAATACAATACAAGAGCTATTTACTGTATTGTTTGTTTGACTAAATTACACAATGTTATTCTTAATATTTAGTAAATTTGGTGATAATGGTGAAAACCAGTATATCGTCACACCCCTAACATGAATCCCCTGATTACAGTAGCTGTATATTCAGACACGTGCATGGATGTGCCTTTCACATACTGTACTTTATAGAGAATGTTGATTGGTATATTTTTGATATAAATGATTGGAATGTATCAGTTACTAGGCCAAACAATGGTCCCACTGTAATATCAGGAGAGACGGTCTATGTTATCTATGCACGGTCCTGTGTACAGTGAACTTCTACAAATGCTGCATTCTTTGTACATGCCGTTTAGCGATTAGCGTTTAGAGATTTTTTTCTGGAAAGTCTTAAACTGTGTGCTGAGAATAATGTTTGGGTCAGTTCATTTTTGATTCAGTCAATTCAGGTAATACTTGCAGACAATGTGAATGAAAATAGCTGTGACATATAAAAATACTTTAAAGTTAAGCAATCAAAAACTGTGTCCAATAACCAAGGCCTGGTTTACACATTTTTCACCCACTAACACTGATTTTCAGTGGTCTACTGGTCCAGAGCAAGATATCTTTGCTGTGGGTCGTCATGGCCCATAGAGTCTGATTCATTCGTCCTTTGTTTTCAACCTTTCCTCACTGGGCCAGAATTTGCCACTGTACAATATAAATGTCAGCGTTTAATGAGCAATTACATTTATTCAGTAATATAAATCCTTTTCATTTCAACGACCCTATAACCTTTTCTCTGGAGCCACTGTCAGAACAAACTTTACATATTGAGCTCTAAGGATGAGTTATTGCAGGGTGTATGATGAACAGTGGAGTTACTTATGTAGCCTCAGATGAAGCCTGATTCATGAAATGATTGATAACATTATGAACTGGTCCCAACTCTGTTTTTGATAAAATATTCACAAAATAAATGCATATATATAATGTTATATGTCTACAAAGAAGGCACATTGCAAGGACACAGACAGTTAAGACAAGTTATGGCTGAACATCATCTTAGGGTAGCAATGTGAATTACTCTTCACTCAGTCTATTACGAAGGCTGTTTCTGTTCAACTGAAATTCATCACATACAGGAAGGAGGATAGGCAGATGTGATGATTATGTACACTTCCATTATTTTGATTTTTAACCTAATTTATGATATTCTCATTATCATGTCCAAGTTTTCAGTGTGTGTCTCCAGGTGTTGTGGAGTACTACTGCATGTGTGAAAGCAGTCATATAAAGCCTTTAGTATCTTCATATAGGAGCTGTATGAAGTCTTACAAATGTCATCAAGTGATGGGTAATACACAGTTGTTGTTTTTTTTTGGCAACAGTCCATAGTGAGTTAGACAGTGTTGTAAAAGTGTAAAGCTGTGCAAATTTAGTGTTTACATTCATTTGCATGCTGTGATAGATGTGTGCTAATGATAGAGGAGTTTTTCTTCAGCTTCAGCTTCCCTCAGCAATCTCCACCACATCTGAAACTTGTTGGAGAAAATACAAACAGCCTAGCTGTTCTTGTGTATCCTCATGTCATTGCTGTATGTATCGCTGCAATTTTTCAGCTTAATCAGGTATGATAGAAAACCACAGATGCAAAGTACAGCCACAAATCATCTGATTTGCATGAAATGCTACTAAATAACACCTGATGCTGTTTTCTAATGGAGTACAGGAAATGATTTGCTAAATTATCTGATACTCTTTAGGATCAGTGATTAAAAATAAAAAGGATCACCAATGTTGTGATCACTGGACTGGACTTACTGCGAGCTGTTAAAATTCAGGAATGATACATATTTAAACAGTCATGTAAAAAATATTAGGCCGGTGGTGCTGAATTGATAGCTCCAGTAAAGTGACCTTAACCCAAATGAACCCAAATTGTATCCTCAGTCACCTGTGGAGTCTCTCTGAGTGTCAGATAAAGAAGTGTTTTCTCTGTCTCAGTAGTTTATCAGCAATTACAAATCAGGTTCAATCACTGATTATATAAACATTCATTCCCTTCCCTTCTATATTTTGCACCACTGCACAGAGACACCTCAAATTACATATTGAATGAGCTAAAGTGCGCACATTTGTCGCTGTGCTGCTTCTCATATTACCTGCACAGAACCTGGGGGAAGGCTTGTAATACTTCATGTTTTTAAGTCTTTTCAAAAGGATTATATTTGATAGTTCTCTAAGATGTTTGCTACCTTACAGTGTTAACTAAGAGCGCCCCTGTTTTCATTGGTGTCTTTCATACCACCCTGTCAGTCCTTTTTGCTGTCTTCTCATTTCAGCTCATCCACCTTTCCATCCACCTCCATATCTCTGTTTGCCTTCATACTGCTGCTACCTCTCTGCTTTCACATCTTTTGCACTCTCATCATCTTGTTCCTGCTAATCCTCTCATCCTCCTCTCGTCATCCTATCTTTTCCTCCTTGTCTTTTCTTTGTATTTTTCTTTAACTTCTTCATCTCACCCATCAACAGCCTGTTTACCCTCTTTCTTCCATCCACATCTTTTCTCCAATTCATTTCTTGTGCTTTCTTTTGACTTCCTGATTTAATTATTCATTTTTCCTTAGTTTTCCATACCTTTTTTCTCTTTGATTTGCTTGCTTTTCAACAATCACTACCTTTCTCCTTCTCTGCCCTCCACACCTTCCTTCCCTTAAAAGCATGTCCTTGTTGTTCCTCTGTTCCTCCCTTTCTTTTTACCCTCATCTCTTTTGCTCTTCTCATCTCCTTCCCTTTTCTTTCCCTCTCCTGACCATTTCTGGGTTAAGACTTGGGACTTAGTTTTAGGGTCAGGGTTAGGAATTCAGTTGTGATGGCACACAATGCAATGATGGGGCCACACAAAGATTAGGTGTACGAGGATCTGTGTCTGTGTGTGTTTTTATGTGTGTGTCAAGTTAAGTCAGTTTTATTTATATAGTTTTGAATCACAACAGAAGCTATCTCAGGACACTTTGTAGAGAGGTCAAGACTGTTTAGACCTCTTCATAATATTTACAAAGAGAGACCCAGCAATTCCCACCATGAGCAGCACTAGGAGACAGTGGTAAGGAAAAACTTCCTTTTAAGAGGCAGAAACCTCGAGCAAAAACACGAGTTTAACCTTGAGCGAAACCACATGTGTTTTGCTCAAGGTTAGATTTTCCATTGTGAACTCATTGCATACTCAAAACATGGTTAGAATGAAAATAAAGTGTGCAGGGTCAGAACTAAAGATGCCAGTAATAGGACCAGCACTTTTAAGTGGTGGGGTATGACAAACAAAGCAGTGATGTGGTCTACCCTGTGGCAGAGATGCTCATTATTAGACACCATCATATTACCTTTCAGAATGACATATATGAATTTATAAAGTAGCAGACCAAGACTGTGACACAGTTATATGAATGCAGTGAAAAACCAAGTAAATATTTAGCTTGTCTTGATACAGTTAAAACTGATCTCTGACCACCTCTGACTGATCATTTCAGTTCTGGCCTTTGTAACAAGACACCAGTGCCGCTAGAGCCTAGGTGGCATCCAAGGGTAGATCTCTGTTGGAGCTCAGGGCTCATATTGAAGACAGTTGTATTCAGTTACTGTTAGATCCTTGCCATGTCGGAAGATTTTAATATTTAATTAAGATACCTGTGCTGTGTTAACTTTGTGTAAATTAGAGACAGCAGATGTAACACCAGTGCTGCTGCTGATTACAAGTATTAATCAACAGAAAAAGGACTAAATGACAGCATTTTGGCTCAGTTGTACCTTGCAGTGAAGCTCAAATGGTCACATCACGAAGAAGCTGGTACTGATATACACAGTAGCTGTCTCTGGAATCAAGCACATACTCTGCTCATGCTGACTGTATGTGCTGCTTATCTGTGGTGTGAAGGTCAATGCAGATGGCCATCCTGCCATGTGGATTATCTCCAGGCCTTCTCACTTTTCACTGCTGTAGTATGTCTCCTCTAAATGTGTGTGAGTCTTCAGGACACAACACAGCAATGCATCAGCACTCTGCCACATAACTGCCATGCTGTTGACCGGTGTGTGTACGTCTGTGTGGTGCTGGTGGGGGTGAGCTGACTTGGGCTCTTAGAGAAAAAGTCAGTGTCATTGCAATGTGCCTCCACTGTAGTTTATGGTTTGTATGTAGGAGCTATACTGCAGTATGTAATTAATTCACTGTGTTGTGGATGATACAGTGTGCCACAGTGATGTTTTTATCATTATGATGATAATGTAATGCAGGTTGATGTTCTTTCGTGCTGAGGGAGAAAAAAGAGAAAGCTTGATGCCTCACAGGTACTGTCTCTTTCATATCTCTGTTATACCTCTGACCTCTGTATAACCCTCTCTGAATAAAACCACCTTAAAGCTGTTTTTTTCTCATTTACTCACCAGCATCATTACTATAAAATGTATTAACATTTTATTTTTCTGTAGATGCAATACCCATTAGTGTGGTTTATAGAAAACACAAAAAATGAATACATATCTGTTGTGGTTTGAAGGACTGTAGAGTGTAGTGGAGTGAATAAAGCAGCTGCCTTTCTAGCTGACTTTCTTACCTCACACTCCTGGAGCATAACCTTCTGTCTGTTTGTTTTGTTGTTTTTATAACTCTAATTTCTGAATAACAGATGACAGCACTGAAGCAGAAATGACATACTGTTTAAAGAGCCCAACCTTTTCTTCAGCTATCATGTACATTATATGAGTTATTGAATAAGGCTGTCTCTGTCAAGGTTGTATTTTCGTCACTATGGAATATGCATGTTCTGGTCAGCTGGCTTCACAGCTATTGCAATGATTTCTATTGTGACAAGTTTTCGAATTATGAAAACATCCATGAAAACTTTTCAAATCACTCCTGCAACACCATCTTCTGATGTCCATTCATATTCCTCTATACTTACACAATGTTTGAAATGCATAAGATTTGATACACTCCACAGCCTCCATTTCTGGGATGCTATATGGCAGAAATTTCTGCTACAAAAATGGCAAGTTACTGTGTCTCAGATCTCAGCTATTAGTTAGGTGAGAGCAACATTTGCAGAGGCCATCGCATTCTACTGGGATTATGACATGCTCTGTTTCATGGAGAGAATCTGAAGTTGCAGCAGGGGCTGGAGAATGTCCAGTACAGGAGCCTCAGAATTGCATCTCTGCTTTTTGCAGATTATGTGAGTCTGTTGGCTTTATTAACCTATGATTTGCATGTACTAGGGCAGCTTGCAGCCAAATGTGAAGTGGCAGGACCTCCAAGACGTCCATACTTGTGGTACTCTGTAGGACGAGGGGGATTCTCTGTTGCTCAGCAATATATGTCAGGAGTCTTGCTCATGAGTGATAGTAAGATGGAACACAATGTCAACAAATGTCTTCAGCAGTAAAGTGGACTTACCAACCAAGGGTATTCATACCCCAGAGGGTACATCTGCAGTTGCCAGGGGGTATGTAGAAGCTCAACTAATTAACTAAACTCAACTAATAAATAGCAGTTGCGATTGGATTAAAAAGTATACTTACATATTTCAGTGAAGAAAATAAACAACCATTTAGTATTACAAGTGATGTTTAGTAAATTAAGTAACTAGTAAGATGCCTATGAACCTGAGTGAGTGAGAAGCAGTTAGCAAGTGAGCAGAGAAATTGAAACAATTAGCCAGGGTATTCTGTTGAAACTGTGAGTCTAACTTAGATTTATGAGGTAACAATATCCAGTTTTACATCAGACAGAAAAGGCTGGTAACCACTGTACTGGATTGTAGTGGTGAAGGGGGAGCTGATCTTGAGGGCAAAGCTGCCAATCAACCAGTTGATCTATGTTCCAACCCTTATTTTAGCTTTGGATAATGACCAAATGAATGAGAATGTGGATACAAGCACAGGAAATGAGTTGTGGGGTAGGTGAAAATGGGTGACTGGATGGACAGAAATAAAATAAGAAAATAAGACCCAGATATTTCTCTGTAAGGTTCTTTATTTTTGCATGTTGCACAAGGACATCACCAGCCCTGCTGCTAATGCACCTTGTACCTCTGGCTACTAGTGCACCTCTGACTGTGCTGTGTACTCCAACCCCTGGAAATGTTTATACAATGGTTAATAGAATGGTTAAAAGGGGTTCTTGTAAGAATGGTCCATTGGTAGTCCTGTGTCCAACTAAAGACTACAGGCTCCCTCTCCACATTATGCTACAAAGATTCAACCTCAAACATGATGTTGTGGAATAATGCCACTCTGGTTTAACTTTGTGGCTGTCTATTAATGGATATACTGAAGGATATTTTTTAACAACTTGGGTCTTATTCTTGTTGTTTTGTGTATAATTTCTGTCCACAAAATTAACATTGTAATCACCAAGTTAATTGCTGAGATCTGGGAACACATCCATACGTTAAAGGTTCAGTGGATCAGTATGCAAAAGTCAGATGAACAGACGTAAACAAACCCCCAGAGTGAGTGAGTCAACACAAAGACAAAACAAAGGTGACAAGTTAAAAGATTACACAAATTATTGGCCATGTCTAGTACTGGCAGCCAATGCAGGACACACTGATGTGGCCTTGATCTGGATTAAATACTTTTTATAATTATTCTGAAGTAGTGAATGCAAAGTCTACATCTGTGACAAACACCCATTGTATTTCATTAATGTGGGCCCTGCAGTAATGTGTGTGTGTGTGTGTGTGTGTGTGTGTGTGTTTCAGACCGTGGAAAGGGCAGGCAGAGACAGGCCATTTTAGGAGAACACCCATCATCCTACAGTGAGAACGGCTATGGTAAGACTAAAACACACACATACACACACACTTTTAGAATTAAAGTGGTAACTGAATCAGCTGCCTTACACAATGCTGCTACTTCAGCTACAGTTCCCATACCTCAGAGGTGAAACTTAACACTCTTCACACACAGGCACACATTCATCCTGGTTAGGTGTAGATTGCCAGTCATGTGTAATGGTCAGAGGTGCACCAGAAAGTATACCTTCACATGCATGGAAACAGATCTCTGCCAATTACAACTGTCTTGAATTTAAGCTGTCTCACTACACACACGCACACGCACACACTATGGCTGGTGATAGTCACCGGAATACCACATATCTGTTATAGTGCGACATTAAATGCCCCTACCACACATAAAAAGTGTGGTAGGGTGTTGGATTCTCTTCAAGGCTATCATAATGCAATACTTACATACCATATGTACATTTAAAGAGTTATGTGTGGCTGTAGTCATTCCTTCTCTCTTAAAGACAGAGTAAATTGTCCTGGAGAGAGGCTATTGATATTCGAATGCAGCAGCAAAACAAACCCACCCAACCCTTCAGTGCTCCTTCAGAAGCTCTGCCCCCCAAACTCAAGGACGTGTAGATGGCAGAAGCAAGTGTGTCTCCTTTTTCATAGCTGAGGCAAAACAAATGTCATATAAAAGCTCATCAAAGAAATGACATGCACGCAAACACTGCATCCACAACATAATGGAGCAAAAGCTAGCAGTTAGTGGTTTAGATTGTTTTTACAGAACTACAGTAACTGAAGACAGGCCTGTAGATTTGTAGTTTAGCTAACAAGGAAGGTAAATCCACCTTGCATAGCATTTCAAATTATGCATCAATCCCACTGTGCTCGCAAACTTTTGTTTTCAGGTCTTCATGTCTATAAAATTAGATTAGCTGCAGCGAAGCTAACATGCAGAGCAGACAAGATGGTTTCCCAGAGCTAGCACAGTAGCTGCACAGTAATACTCACAACTCTGCAACAAACATTACACCAAGACAAACAGGAAAAAACAATACTCCCCTACGAACTCCGTCACAGCCTTTCTTTAAATCTATATTTCTCTGTTTCCTCTTAAACTGTTTATCTGCCATTACTCTGTCTCTGCTCTGTAGCACTAGCATGCACCAGAGTTTCTGACTTTCTCACTCCCACTGTCCCCTTTATACTATCCCATTTTCCTGCACGCAAACACCATGATTGGATGGAATTGTCTGCACTAATCCACTCCAATTTTAAAAGTGCATTTGATTATAATTGCTTACCTTACCGGGCTGCACAGTGGCCTCACAGCAAGAAGGTTCTGGGTTCGAGCCCTGGATGGATGCATGCTTACCTTACCTTTAAAGGCAGTGAAGTGATCTCTTCCTAGGGGGACCACATTGTAAGAAATAGGGGACAAAATCCATTGTCTTTGTTTTGTTACATTCTTCAGCTGAAGATAAACTGATAACATCAACATCATAAAATAATACTTTCAGCATTAAAATCAGTGGATGTGGTGTCAGTTTTAGGGATTAATGTACATGTTTCTTACTGGATTGTTACTTGTGCAATGAATGATAAACAATGTAACCTTAAACTGAATGGATATAATTGCAAGGTTTCATGTATTGGTGTGTACTAGAGGCTGACATTTTTCGGGAATCCCGTGGGTCACAAAATTCCTGTGGGATTCCCATGGGAATCAACTTCACTACTCATCACGTGATTGGATGGGATGGGAATAAAAGTCAATAGGAGCGGGTGGGAGTGGGAATAATTCACAGTAGTGAAATGAATGCTATTTTATTGTTTGGGCGAAGACGCAAGGTGCAGCCAAACAATAATCAGGGTTGCCAACTCTCACGCTTTCACTCTGAATCTCACGCTCTGATGCTGCCCAAACAGTTCTCACACCAAAAATCAGATGAACCAGCAATTGTATTTTGATTGGTTATCTACCGTGTGGATAGACAGCTACTCAAGCTTAGGAAGAGCCAGTGACAGTACAATAGCAGGAGTTGCTGCATGACTTGCAAAAACTTGACATTAACGTTAGGCAGCCAGGACCCCAGACGGTGTTCAAGCAAACCAGTCACACTCCCATCTAATCTGGAAGAAGGAAAGTGACTATGACAGATATCCATTATGGATTGATTAATTGACGAACCCAGGGCTTACAAACTAACATTATATAATATTTGTATGAATAAATGCTCTGTAAGTTACAGAGTAAGTTTAAAATTGCTTAAGCTATGTAAACAGCTAGCTAGCTTACATTAGCTGTTTAATGTCAGGTGCACAGCAGAGAGAAGAATGAAATCATGTTGCAACATGCTGCAATGGTACTCGGTTTTTCTATGCAATTTAGCTAGCCATTAAGTATGTTTTCAACAATGACTTATAAACTTGTTATTCCAGATGACAAGTTTATTGAGATACTTTAAGGATGCAAAAGAGAGAGAAAGAGATGAGGGACCGGCATTAGCAAACAATTCAGAGGAACACAGGGACAGAGGCAGCAGGAATGAGAATGAGGGCTTGTAATTTGTTGTGATTTGTACGTAATATGTATGTCAATGTCTATGCTTGTGTTCAATGAGCTAATTAAATATCTATATCTCTTCCTCACAGGCCAGAGAGTGTGTGAATGGAACTTTGTGCCCTTTATTGGGTCAGTGTTTGTCTAATATTGTGACATTGTGAATATTTGCCCAATTGGAAGTCCTGGGGTGGCGTAGTCAGGCTATATTCTTAACTCTTAGACCTCAGGTCCTGCTCCCAACAAGTGTTAGCACCAGCATACTTTTTGCGCGTACAGATCTCACTCCAGCCAGGTACCCAAAGTTGGTAACCCTGCAATAATAGAGTCAGAGGATTCAGAAGAAGACAGCCTTACAGAACTGACAGACTGTGCCCAAAACACACAACAAGGGGACGGGAGTGATTCTTTTGGGATTGGGATGGGATGGGGGGTTTTTTTTCTAATTTGATTTGGGATTGGGATGGGATGGGTTTTTTTTTTCCTAATTTGATTTGGGATTGGGACGGGATGGGATTATGTTTGTGGGAATGGGATAAGACACTCCCGTGTCACCCTCTAGTGTGTACACAGATGAATGGTCACTAGGGGGCGATCTTGGACTCTGAAACTGGAGAAAAGAATTTAATATAATCCAGTTAATTTATGATCTGTAGTTGGATAGAAAGCAAACAATTAACATCCTAACTCTTTCTTGGAGTCATTCATTTCTGTCTCCTTCACTGAAGTTTTTTTCAACTGTTTTATAATTCAGTATTCAGTAATATATTAGATGAGAGTTACCAAAACAAAGTTTCAGTGCTTAGGTTATGATGGGGGTTCCTGGTAAAAAAGATTTCTTGGAAATACTGGATACCTTCCTGAAGATCAGGCAGCCACATCTAACAATAACAACAGACACAGGCAGTATTGTTTTCATTACATAAATTTCATTAAACTTTATTGAACTGTGCTGAAAATCTCAGCTCCTGCTTTCTCTGCCTCTTCAGGTCCACCTTGCCCACTGCTGCCTCTGCCTGGTAACAGCAGGTATAAGCTCACCTCAGTGGATGTTCCAGACATGGTGTCCTACCCTCTGCCCCAGTCATCCTCCTCATACTCTGGCCACGCCCCTAGTTCTGTTGCCATGGTGAGTGGCCTCCATCCATCTAAGATGAACTGCACCCGCATCTTTAACCTCTTCTGCCTTTACGGCAACATTGAGAAGGTAGGTGTGTGTGTATTTTTTAAGTGGGCCTTTGATTTTCAGAGTCAGCCTAGAATTGGTACTTCAAACTGACGAGTTGACCCAAGGATGTTGGGTCATCACTGGCACAATAATTGTCCTGTCCTGTCATGTTATGTGTTTGTGGTTCATTGGTTCATGCTTTTTCTTATCTATAGACATTTTGTTTTTATACACTGATATTATTACTGATATCTTTCATTAAATACACCTTACCTTCAAAGAGGAGAAATAAATCATTAACTCCCCTGCTCAGTGTGTGTCAGTTAAGCCACCGCACACTAAACTCTCTTGTATCAGCTTATGCATCTTGTGTTTTACCTGTAAATGTTATTGTCTTTGCTGATCACTGATAATGTGAAAACACTGGATTTCCACACAGTCAGGGAAATAAAAATTGTGTGGTCATAGCTCAGTTATAAAATCCTAGTGCACCACAGATCATCTCTGGGCTGCTGACAGCACTGTCAGCTGAACTGGATGGCAGAGGAGGAACTTCTACCAAGTCTAGTTTAGCTGACTTCACTGACTTCACGGAGCTAAGAGCATCAGAGGCATACTACCCCCCTATTACTATTACTAGTCTCTGTTTCCAGCGGTTACTTTTGTGGTTTAGTCATTTTGAGACTCTGGGTCTGGGACTGACATGAGTGACTCTCACCCCGCTGAGTGTCCATAGTCCAATCCTCCCTATACTATCATCAGAAGAATTTATAAAACTATACCATCCCATCCAACCTTTCAGTACAATGTGGTTAGAAATGCTGAACTGCTCCATAGATTATGGTCAACTCATACAACCTTAACACAGCTCTGATTATTTCTACCTAAATTCTGTAGAATGTGCAAATTACCACCTCATTTCATTGATAAATACAAATTAAAATATTCTCATCATCTTAACTTCAGATCACCTTCTTACTTAAAACTAAGACTGTGGATTCCATCCACATTACTTACAATGGAAGAACATCAGAAAGCGCTCCCTTAATAGCCGGTATGAAGAAATGATTACAGCAAGTAAAACCTGTTTTATTCTTTATATGGGCAGTTGATGTGGTTTGTTTAGAGACAGATTTGTGGATATATCCTTAATGAAATGATTACAAATGTCTTTGTCTTTCTTAGCGTTACATCTGGTAACAAAGGTGTACTTGATAATAATGTATGTTGCTTTTAACTAGAAGAATGTGTGTGTGTGTGTGTGTGTGTGTGTGTGTGTGTGTGTGTGTGTGTGCGTGCGTGCGTGCGTGCGTAGGTGAAGTTTATGAAGAGTGTTCCTGGTACAGCGCTGGTTGAGATGGGAGATGAGTATGCTGTGGACAGAGCTATTACACACCTCAACAGCATCAAGGTGTTTGGCAAGAGACTCAATGTCTGGTGAGAAGTAGATCAATACACACACGGACACACACACAGACATTATTTTATTATTTCTTTCACAGTGTGTGCTGTTATGATGGCACAGTATGCAAATGTTAGTCGAATGTAATATTGCTATAGAGCCAAAATATATCACATCTATTTAAAGAGTTAAAAATAGAGAGGGTACTGATTATCTGTCAAACTGTAAGGGCCAGCTCACAGAAACCACCACAAGTCTAAGATATACTTAGAGAACCTGTAGTTTGTATAGGTCTCATGATTATTTTTCAATTAAATATTTTGTATTTGAAAAATATTATTAAAAGACATGAGAAAGAAAATAACATCAGAGCAATCAAATCATTGATGTACAGTGAGGCAAACTCCTACTGCCTACTACAAAGCTGGGGAATTTTGGAAATACTCTAAGTTGGAAACTTTATTTTGCAATTGATACTGAATAAATGAATAGAAACAGGTTAGATGAACAGATGAACTCTCCTCAATCAGCTACAAAATCAAACTCTCACTCGTTTTCGTTTATCTAATGGCCTGTCTTCAAGGACTCATAAAAAGGGGTCGTATTGTTACACTGATACTAGTGAAAGTGACAGTGGATTTTCTGTGAATTCCTGTTGTCTCAGATGAAAGTTTATAAAACTAAGCAGAATGAAACGGTCACTGCAGAGACAGGTGTTGGTGGTGTTCCTTAGCTCTCCATCAATGTGGCTCTTGACTAAATTAATCAACCTCCTCTTGATGCCTTTGAAAATTTAAATAAGACGATAACCAAGCTGTTCTGCAAACTCTGGCATCCAGGGAAGATGTATTTGCAGGACGATGGCATAGCTAAGCAGCAAAACCTGTAATAGTCAAGCGGGAGAAGCACTGATGCTAATGCAGCGCTGCTATTTATAACGGTCACAGTCTTAGGGGCGGGGTTATGTTGAGTGGTGGCTCCAGTGCGTCATCAAGCAACAGAGTTTACGGTCTTTACATATGTTTTAAGGAACTATTTTCTAATATAAATAATAGTGAGCCCAGTAATCTTATCCAAACTGACTTGACTGGATGTAGTCTGTGGGCCCAGATGCAGTAGTGTGGCTTCAGTAGTCCTGTTGTAGTGAGCAGGATTCTAGAAATGATCTGTGCATGTGATGGAGGAATGCACAGTGCAGTTTGCAAGTTCAACTTTGCATTAAATCTGGTTGTCTTAACCAAGATTATGCTGCAAGATTTTTTTTCAACTACATTTAAGCTCCCTGTTATAGGCTAACCTGCAGTTTTGCTAATTTTCATTTTTTTCCAGTTAATTCCCATGGAAAGTTTCCAACTTTGAAAATTCACGGAATTTTGCAACCCTACTCATTGGTCACATGTACATTTGTAGCAGGGAGTTTGGACTTTGGAGCCTTTTGTTGGAATGCTTTTGTAAATGAATCCCCTGGTCATGTCTTCTCGGTAGCACTCTACAGTTCACAGTCTCTACATTGAATAGTGCTGCTTTGGATGTAGAGTGATGACATAACTGCATATTAACCCAATTTGTGACATGTTGTCTTTACTGCAAAGCAGGAGTAAAGTGTTTTGTGTTGTGTTGTGTGCAGTGTGTCTAAGCAGCATGCAGTGATCCCCAGTCAGGTGTTTGAGTTAGAGGATGGCAGCAGCAGCTACAAGGACTTTGCCATGACCAGGAACAATCGCTTCAGCAGTGCCGGACAGGCCTCAAAAAATATCATCCAGCCTCCATCTGCTGTGTTGCACTACTACAACGTTCCTCCATGCATATCACAGGACCATTTACTGAGGGTATGGTACTTTTGTCTGATAAATGTCCTTCTGTGTAGTTTTAGCATAAAATACAATGAAAGTTTATCAGAAATATTTCAGACAGGTGGAGACCCACCTCCAGATCAGACTAGATTGTAGTTTTACTTTAAAACTTGCCTAATGCAGCTTTATACATAAATTGGCTGTGTTGTGTGATGTGTGTTTTTTTTTTTTTTTTGCAGCTGTGTACAGAGCATGATGTACCTGGCTTTGTCAAATTCAAGATGTTTGATGCCAAACGTGAGTAGAACTTTAATGTTTGACTTTTTATTGGGGTGTTGAAGTTTAAGTTCAAGTTTCTGCTTATTGTAGATTCTTTTACTTCCCAGTGTGAACTGAGGGATTTAAAAGTGATTTTGTGAATGACATATTACTACCTCCCCTTGCTCCCGGTGTGTCTTTGTTTCAGCCTCTTCTAAGACCATCTCTGGCTTGTTGGAGTTTGACAATAAGACAGAGGCTGTAGAGGTTCTTACTGTTCTCAACCATTACCAGATCAGGATACCCAGTAAGTCTGCCTGTCCAACAAGCATTCTATATTAAATGTCCACTCTGATTATATTTACATCTGGAAGTAAAATCTAAGTATGTACTGTATGTCCAATATACAATTTAAAAAGCATTTTGTCATTCTTTTTCCATAATCCTGACTGACACATCTTACGTACTTGTATTTTTGGTCCCAGAAACAAGCAATTTCTTTTCACATGAAAGACATCATGGTACATGACACAATACAATATGTACAATAATCCAGCTAACTGACTGTTGTTTAATGTTTCTCTTTTTGTGTTTCTTGAGAACCACCCATCCAAAAAACAGTCAACACTGCGCTTACTCGGTTTCCCTGCAGTACACTCGCCAGATCCGAGGTTGATCAGATGAGTGGTTGTCGAGAAAATGACAGGACAGACAGACAGAGATTTTTCAATTTATTAGTAGGATGAAGCCCATGAAACATTTTAAAAATCAGAGCTATAATAAGTTATACTTGACTATGATCATCATTAAATATATTAGAGCAACACTGCGTCAAGAGGGTGAAATGAATTTGTGATATAGATGTGTAAATAACATGTTACTGATACATCCTTGCATATTCATTGATAAGGTGGCTAATGTGTGAGTGTTTGTCTTGTTTCAGATGGATCCAACCCTTACACCCTGAAACTGTGTTTCTCCACCTCGTCTCATTTATAAAAAGCTGCAGAGCACAAAAAGAGGCTGCTTAACCTGGTGATGGCTGACCTCTGACCAGAGAGAGGGACATGACAATGAGACACAGACAAGTGAATGAGAGACAAAAGAAATGTGAAAGAAGAAGAGAATGAGAGAGAGGTGATCTTTAAAGGCGAAAAAGAAGATGGAGCAAGAAGTGTTAACGAGAGAGAAGACACTGTCAGTCTCCAAACCAAACATCAAATGCACACCCATCATCCCACCATCCAGTCACAACTCAAAAGTTGACTACTGACTAATAACTGTCTGAAATACTCCAATAATGTCTTTATATTGTCATGTTGGATGTCTGGAGGACACTGCTCATGTGTTTGTCCCAGAGGTCTTCACTGCATGGTAAACTTCAAGTGTGGACCTAGAAAGACAGACAAACAGAGGCCAACTCTGAGGAATGTACTCTACAAACCTGAGTCCACTTCGGTGTTGGTCAGACATTTCTAAAATCATGATCTGTGCACATGACAGATACTGACTGAGATCATATTTTAATGTTTAAAAAATGTATAAATATAGTGTGTTGCTTTGAAAATCATTGAACATATATAGTAAATATGGATAGAATTTGAACACAAGTTCTCATTTAGGGTTCATTAGAACTACATGAACTTATCTGCCTTGGCAGCAGCAAGGCCTAAGGACAGAGGTGTTTGGTCAAACACTTTGGCCCAGTGTGAGATGTCTGAACTACTGACCAGTGGTTAAGTTTGCTGTGGATATTTGTGGTTTTCAGAGGAAGACATTGTGGTTTTGGTGACCCTCTGACTTGACTCTTCTCATCCCACCAGCATTAGGTCAGAATTTATAGCCAGTATTTTCATCTGTGACATGGTATTAGAAAGCAAAGGGCAGAATTTACATGAAATTTTACATTAATATCCTTGTTCTGTATTTGAGCCCCATCTTCTGCTTTACCACCATCACCAAACTCATACAAAAGAAATAGCAAACTGTAATGGACAAATTGCCATGACATTTGCTGGGCGCAGACAATAACTTCTTTGCATTTTGGACACTTACTGCCATCTTTAGGCCAAAATATCAATTTTGCATAAAAGATATCTGATAATACAACTGGCAGATTGATGAAAGTCAGTTCATCAATCTGCCATGTCATAGTCATGGAAAAATGATGGACAATGGGTACATTTCCAGCCGCTGGTGAGGCTCTAAGAATAGCAAAGTTTTTTAAGTTATTGTTCTGTCTTTCACATTGTTAGGTGTATTAAAATTACAGCCTAACAGTATTTTAGACTTAAAGGTCTCTACATTTTATTGGCAGCACAAAAGAGACTGATGTCATGTCACAGTTAATACACTGAGAAGATGGAGCTAATTAAATGAATGATTCTACGTGGAGTTTGCATGTTCTTTCCATACTTGCTTGGGTTTCTTCTCACAGATCAAAACATGCAGGTTAGGCTAACTGGCAACTTTAAATTGCCTGTATAGGTGTGAATGTGAGCATGAATGTTCATCTTTCTCTATGTCAGCCCTGTAATTGACTGGCAACCTGTCCAGGGTGTACCCTGCCTCTTGCTCAGTATCAGCTGGGATGAGCTCCTCCTGCAGCCCCCGAAAATAAGCTCTTACATTAAAGTGTCAAACAGTGTATTATATATGGCAGGATTTCCTGGCTTTACTGTGATCTTACGTATATACCGTACACAATCTTAATTCTCACATGGCTGCGGTGTAATATTACAGGGACTGCCGATGAGTCTGCGTTATTTCTGTGGATGTGTTTTGTGCATTAGTGAGAGTAAAAAATAGAATATTCCTAACGATAGCCACACCAAACACATTGGTGACGTGGCACTGACTTTATGGCCCTTACTTTACTAGCTGATTGGTGGAAGGTAAATGATTTGGTGGACTGGAGTAGAGTTACAACAGTGTAATAAACTGGAACAGTCTGAGCACTACTGCTTGTTTGATCCTTTGACTGATGATATTGGATCTAATGCATCAACCTGTCATCATTCAAGTCTTAATACACCCGCTAAAGTAACATTAGTCACCAGTGAAGACACAAATATTTCTACCAAGTGGCACTTTTCCAAGAAATTTAAGGGCCCATCTGTGAGTCCATGTTGCAACCTAACACAAGACAGTTCAGCCCAGTTAACAATGAGTCCAATTTAGCATTTTAAAACAATGGTGAATGCACCTGAAATATCGATTATACATATGCACTGCTTTGTAGAATTGAATGCACAACTACTGTAAGACCAGTACGCCAAAGTAGAACCAGAAAAATAGGTTAATCTTACATTCAAACTCTGCAATTACATAATATTGTAGGATATTTTGCTTTGCCATATTAATCAGCATATTAATTTTTATTGTAATTTTTTATTTTTATAATCTAATGTCAATAGAAGATTTTTTTCTGTAGATTTTACATGAAATATATTGGAGGTCCTGTATAGGAGAGGTGGAGGCCCTTTTACTTTGTCCAGTCACAGAGTGGTTGTTCAGACACACAGGGCTTCTTTGAGGCCAGTTCTTTGGTGAAGTTCAGTAACAAAATACACATTGTATCTCAGAACATGCAGATTTCACTGCTCCACACCTTTCTTTTAGTACACCAGGATCCATCATATTTGTGAATTAAGACATGCCTTTTGTACATAATAGGCTATGTAAATAAGGAAAAGGTGCAAAGAGTTTTGACAGATGAATCCCACTTAGCCTGCAGTTAAATTATTGCTCCTCTAGATGTTGTGCAACCTCATAAAACGAAAGCTGAGAGGTTTGTATTTCTCTTTCAAACACTTGAATCTTGCTGTATTTCAAAGGAGGTATTATTTATTCTATTTAAAAAGTTTTTTTTGTCTTTAATAAATGAGGGGATTTAATAAATGAGGGCTTTTGTCACTCTGAAGCTGATGTGAGGTTTCAATCACAGAACTGACAGTATGAGACAGATCCACAGGTATCTCATGATTTTAGGCTGTAAAGGTTTAATTTTGTTAATAGTCTATAATCACACACACACACAAAAAAACATTTAGAGAAATGCATAGAACTATATTGTGCCATTCATTTAAGAATCTCTGTGGTTGTAACTTACATGTAAATGTTCAAACTGAATAAATTTAAGTCTGTGGCTGTAAGGTCAGCTACAGTCAACTCAACTCAGCTGTCTCCCAGTTTTCTTCATTTACATGGTTTATTCACAACATTATACATCCATGATTCACATAAACAGGCTGTTTATTCATTTTTTTTTTTATCACATTTGAACTCACTGGAATTTTTCGACACAAAAAAGATAATACACGACTGTAGCTTTAAGTAAACATTGATGACATACCATTTATTAGTTCTACAGTTACAGCTCTACTGACAAAAATGCACATTAGATGCACGCATATACTGTATATAAAATACATACATAACAAATAAAATATATTTTTTATACAGTCTATGGATGCACAGTAAATTGAGGAGGCGAAGATGTCAGGAAGACGAAACTCGGGGCGCAAATTTTTTCGGTCTGCGTCGGCGCGATTTCTCCCGCTAAACCCATATGACAGCGTCTTCTTTCCTGATTGGCGGTTTTGAAATACACCGCCTGAGCTCATTGGTCAGTTTTGAACCGCTGCAACACTGCGGTCAATTCAAAAGAGTGTGTGAGCATTCCAGCGGCAGTCTGCGCACAGAGAGAATATACAGCAACGAGTCAGGCGCAGCCAGGTAATTAATATATTTTAGTTAATATATTTATTTAAGTCGAGATAGGAGCTGGACGATTTATGAGGTTAGTTAAAGACGTGGACCTTAAAGTTTCTGGACAGAAAGTGGTTCGGCTACCGTTAGAGAATAAACAGAAGGTAGGCTCGGCGATTTAGCATTAGCTAAGCTAACGTTGGTGACACTACTTTGCTCGTTTAGCAGGAAGAAAACGTTAAAAAGCTAACGGTTACCAGTTTATGCCACGGTCGTCTTAGCACCAACATTAGTTAACAGTTAACGAACAGCTAATGCCACAAAACACCGAAAAAGTATAACTTACAAATAGCATCGGGCAACGTAACTCCAACGGTAATGTGTCTGCAGTTTGAATCACCGACTTCGTGTCTGTAGGGTAAAAGTCTATGATGTGCCGAATTCAAGTGGTCGATTATGTGATTATGAGTTACGTTAGCCGCTCACAGCCTTGTTAATTCTTTGGCCACACTTTACACTGGAAGTAAAATAATCACCCCAACCTAATGTCACCACCTTACATGATGAGTAATACGAATTCAAACCTGAGTTTGAATTGATTGCATAATCAAACGCGACTGTGAAGTAAAGGTATTGTAGAAGTCATATCATTGGTTACTGAATTATAACCGCAAGTATTTTTTTCTCTCAGGCAGTAATGGAAGACTACTTGAAAATAGAGAAAATTGGAGAAGGTAAGTCTAAGCGTTTCCTTGACTTCATCTAAAACTATTCATAGTGCTATAAAAGTTATGTTGGTGAAATTATTATCTAAAGTTTGGGCCTTATGGAAGTGAAGTTACATTGACAAATTGTTCTTAGTATCCATCCATAGGTACTTTAATCACCAGTATTATGACTATAAAGTTTCTTCAGTGCCAGTTTGGCTGTGTTTCATACAGTCACAATTACACTGGTAAATGCTCTTGCAGGTACCTATGGAGTGGTGTATAAGGGCAGGCACAAGGCCACAGGGCAGGTTGTGGCCATGAAGAAGATCCGCCTGGAGAGTGAAGAGGAGGGGGTTCCCAGCACCGCTGTTAGAGAGGTTTCTTTGCTTCAAGAGCTCAAGCATCCCAATGTTGTTCGGTATGCTCAATTTGTGTGGAGTAGAGGGTGGGTCACAGAGTGGGGTTGTCTGTAAATTCTGTCAGGTTATAGAAAAAATGAAACACTTTAGTGGACGTACTTTGATGTGGACGTGTGCACTGTTTGTTTACACTGCAGCAGCTGTTTGCCGTGTCCAGGTTCACTGTTCTTTATTAATACTGCACTGATTCTGAAGACTTTTATCCCTATCAACTATTTAAACCCCAAAACACTACTTGGGTTCAAAAGTAACAGAGTCATCTCCCTTTACACATAAGCATACATTATGCAAACGTTTGGTTTTACCTCTGCTGTTTCATTCAGAGTGTACTTACTAAATTACATTTGTTAGATCATAACAGATGACAGAAATAATTGTTGACTAATTCACCAATCGACGGATTAGTCGACTACCAAAATAATCTTTAGTTGCAGTCCCTTTTTTAATCTCTGCATCTCTACAAAAATGCCACCAAGTTACTTAGTTACTTTCAAATCACAAGAAATCCTCACCATGTAGCACTGTGTATTGCTATCTGGTAAAATAACCGTGCATAAAATGCTAATTTTGTGAATCCTATAAATATCAGATTTTGTTGATACTATGTCAACAAGGTGCTGACTCCACTCTTACTACACCATCATCTTGCACAGGATGTATGGTGTGGGGTGGCTGAATTGACACAGCATGTGCAGGAGAATGAATGATGCTTTTCTCTTATTTGTAGATAAGCTGTAATGAAGAGAGGTAATAATGTTAAGTGTGTATAAAAACAAAAAAAATATAGATAAAGCATGCATCTATATTACATACTGATGTGTATTGAATTATGCTGTTCATGTGACAGACTAATTTACTGTTTTTTTTCTCTAAACCATGTATGAAATAAGCCAGTACTTGCTAAGCCTGTGTTTGTTTGTTTGTGTGTGTTTGTGTATATCCCAGACTCCTAGATGTCCTGATGCAGGAGTCTCGTCTTTACCTCATCTTCGAGTTCCTGTCCATGGACCTGAAGAAGTACCTGGACTCTATCCCCTCTGGCCAGTACATGGACCCTATGCTGGTCAAGGTAACTATGTTTTTGTGATTAATTAACTATCTCTGCAGTTCATCTGTGGGGTGTCAGGGCTCAAGGGCTCATTTTTGGAGACATTGCCACACAGCCTCAGCAGTCAGCTGAGCAGAGCAGCAGTGAACCTCGAGTTGACAACAGTTATGAATCAGGCAGCTGGATTCAAACTGGAACAAGGTTCCGCAATAGAGGGCCCTGATGGCTGAAGGCTCTGCCTCTCATTCTACTCTTCAAACCTCCGAAGCCTGCATTCTGGGAGCACAGAGGTCTAGTGGGATAATGGGGCACTATAAGCTGTTTATGATAGGATGGTGTCTGACTGTTAAGGACTTTGTAGGTGAGGAGCCAATGTAGAGAAACTAACACAGGAAAGATATGCTCTCTTTTCTAGTTCCTGTCATGAAAGGGGTGCTCAGGTTTAAAACAGTTTGGGAACCACTGCTCCTCAAACAGATTGATGTGCAGTTTTTCTTGTGTCCATTCATAGTTTCACAAGTCTAAAACACGTCCACCTCCATGTTCATTCTCCTCCCTCATTTAGAGCTACCTTTACCAGATCCTGGAGGGCATTTATTTCTGTCACTGTCGTCGAGTCCTCCACCGGGACCTGAAACCCCAGAACCTCCTGATTGACAACAAGGGAGTTATCAAACTGGCAGACTTTGGCCTTGCTCGGGCTTTTGGGGTTCCTGTCAGGGTCTACACCCACGAGGTGAGAATTCATTTACAACACTACTGGGATTCATGGCTAAAACTGCACAGACACAAGTAGATGTATAAGGGGGTATTTGATTAACAACAAACAGAATGCCTCTAAAATTACACTCACGACCCTGGTGTGTGTTCTCAGGTTGTAACTCTTTGGTACCGGGCTCCAGAGGTCCTCCTGGGATCACCACGATATTCAACCCTGTTGACGTTTGGAGCACTGGAACCATCTTTGCTGAACTTGCCACCAAGAAGCCTCTGTTCCATGGAGACTCAGAGATAGACCAGCTCTTCAGAATCTTCAGGTAGGCACACCAGACGACATCTGTTAAGTAAAGCCCTTGTCACCTGTTCAACTCCAAGTGTGACTTAATAGATGTAAAGTAGTACTGTTATTAAATGGTTGCTGAAGTCAACAGTAAGTTATTCATCATGTTGCAATGTAGCAGGGCTCCAGACTGTGACCATTTAGTCGCATTTTTGACACAGTGCAACTACATTTTACAACTGGGAGCACCAATGCAACTCGCAGATATGCCCAAAACCCCCTTCTAGGGTCAGGTCCAGTGTTTCCTATACATTGCTTTATTTGTGGCATCCTATTGACTGCCACATTGATTTTCTATTGTATCATTTACTTGCACTGCTTTTCTGTCCGGGACGTAGTACTACACACGAAGCGGCTGCGGTGAACCAGGTGAATTTAAGATAGCTCAAGTTAACAACTATGCTTGTTACTCCAGCGCAATAAAAAGTAAGGCCAGTTAGTCCTTTATCAACAAGTATTTGAAAATCAGTATTTTCAACAGTTGTCTGCAGTCTCCTGGCATGCTTAACACAATGACAGCGTAGTGGTTAAGCCACCAGCAAATTGTTATGAAGAAGCTAAAAGGAAAGCTGTCTGTATGTTGTCTGATTATCTTAGTTTGCAACAAATCTTAAAATTTGGCAAATTCCTTCCCCCATCCTGACTTCACCCTGACTTTGGGGGATGAGCAAATCACAGTTCAAATTCCTTCACTATATTTCACTAAGGAGCCCAGAGCTACTAGTGGAAAAAGCCTGGTGTTGTCACACTGTTTCCATGCCTGCTACAATATTTACAACCACCACATTCATTTCTGTTTGAGTGATGCTGCTGTTGCAAGCAGAGCTGGTAGTTAGGCTGCTATATTTTATCATTACATGGATATTTAGGTTG
>NW_026116308.1:0-7845 GCF_001640805.2 Lates calcarifer
CAATTTTTGATGTCTGCGATCATCGTTTGGACTGAAAAAATGTCAAAATTTCAAGTCTGGATTTTTAAAAACTACTCAGGGGCATGTTTTATGTTATTTGAAGTGGATTTGGACAGGTTTTGAGTGAATTCTTTGACAAAGTTGACACACAATTTTTGATGTCTGCGACAGGCGGCGGGTCATCGTTTGGACTGAAAAAATGTCAAATTTCAAGTCTGGATTTTTCAACTAAAAACTACTCAGGGGCATGTTTTATGTTATTTGAAGTGGATTTGGACAGGTTTTGAGTGAATTCTTTGACAAAGTTGACACCACAATTTTTGATGTCTGCGACAGGCGGCGGGTCATCGTTTGGACTGAAAAAATGTCAAAATTTCAAGTCTGGATTTTTCAACTAAAAACTACTCAGGGGCATGTTTTATGTTATTTGAAGTGGATTTGGACAGGTTTTGAGTGAATTCTTTGACAAAGTTGACACCACAATTTTTGATGTCTGCGACAGGCGGCGGTCATCGTTTGGACTGAAAAAATGTCAAAATTTCATGTCTAGATTTTAATTTAAAATTTTTCAACTAAAAACTACTCAGGGGCATGTTTTATGTTATTTGAAGTGGATTTGGACAGGTTTTGAGTGAATTCTTTGACAAAGTTGACACCACAATTTTTGATGTCTGCGACAGGCGGCGGGTCATCGTTTGGACTGAAAAAATGTCAAAATTTCAAGTCTGGATTTTTCAACTAAAAACTACTCAGGGGCATGTTTTATGTTATTTGAAGTGGATTTGGACAGGTTTTGAGTGAATTCTTTGACAAAGTTGACACCACAATTTTTGATGTCTGCGACAGGCGGCGGGTCATGGTTTGGACTGAAAAAATGTCAAAATTTCATGTCTAGATTTATCACCTATTTTTAAAATTTTCAACTAAAACTACTCAGGGGCATGTTTTATGTTATTTGAAGTGGATTTGGACAGGTTTTGAGTGAATTCTTTGACAAAGTTGACACCACAATTTTTGATGTCTGCGACAGGCGGGTCATCGTTTGGACTGAAAAAATGTCAAAATTTCATGTCTAGATTTATTAATTTTAAAATTTTTCAACTAAAAACTACTCAGGGGCATGTTTTATGTTATTTGAAGTGGATTTGGACAGGTTTTGAGTGAATTCTTTGACAAAGTTGACACCACAATTTTTGATGTCTGCGACAGGCGGCGGGTCATCGTTTGGACTGAAAAAATGTCAAAATTTCAAGTCTGGATTTTTCAACTAAAAACTACTCAGGGGCATGTTTTATGTTATTTGAAGTGGATTTGGACAGGTTTTGAGTGAATTCTTTGACAAAGTTGACACCAAATTTTTGATGTCTGCGACAGGCGGCGGGTCATCGTTTGGACTGAAAAAATGTCAAAATTTCAAGTCTGGATTTTCAACTAAAAACTACTCAGGGGCATGTTTTATGTTATTTGAAGTGGATTTGGACAGGTTTTGAGTGAATTCTTTGACAAAGTTGACACCACAATTTTTGATGTCTGCGACAGGCGGCGGGTCATGTTTTGGACTGAAAAAATGTCAAAATTTCAAGTCTTTTTTTCAACTAAAAACTACTCAGGGGCATGTTTTATGTTATTTGAAGTGGATTTGGACAGGTTTTGAGTGAATTCTTTGACAAAGTTGACACCACAATTTTTGATGTCTGCGACAGGCGGCGGTCATCGTTTGGACTGAAAAAATGTCAAAATTTCAAGTCTGGATTTTTCAACTAAAAACTACTCAGGGGCATGTTTTATGTTATTTGAAGTGGATTTGGACAGGTTTTGAGTGAATTCTTTGACAAAGTTGACACCACAATTTTTGATGTCTGCGACAGGCGGCGGGTCATCGTTTGGACTGAAAAAATGTCAAAATTTCAAGTCTGGATTTTTCAACTAAAAACTACTCAGGGGCATGTTTTATGTTATTTGAAGTGGATTTGGACAGGTTTTGAGTGAATTCTTTGACAAAGTTGACACCACAATTTTTGATGTCTGCGACAGGCGGCGGGTCATCGTTTGGACTGAAAAAATGTCAAAATTTCATGTCTAGGATTTTTTTTCAACTAAAAACTACTCAGGGGCATGTTTTGTTATTTGAAGTGGATTTGGACAGGTTTTGAGTGAATTCTTTGACAAAGTTGACACCACAATTTTTGATGTCTGCGACAGGCGGCGGGTCATCGTTTGGACTGAAAAAATGTCAAAATTTCAAGTCTGGATTTTTCAACTAAAAACTACTCAGGGGCATGTTTTATGTTATTTGAAGTGGATTTGGACAGGTTTTGAGTGAATTCTTTGACAAAGTTGACACCACAATTTTTGATGTCTGCGACAGGCGGCGGGTCATCGTTTGGACTGAAAAAATGTCAAAATTTCAGTCTGGATTTTTCAACTAAAAACTACTCAGGGGCATGTTTTATGTTATTTGAAGTGGATTTGGACAGGTTTTGAGTGAATTCTTTGACAAAGTTGACACCACAATTTTTGATGTCTGCGACAGGCGGCGGGTCATCGTTTGGACTGAAAAAATGTCAAAATTTCAAGATTTATCTAATTTTTTTCAACTAAAAACTACTCAGGGGCATGTTTTATGTTATTTGAAGTGGATTTGGACAGGTTTTGAGTGAATTCTTTGACAAAGTTGACACCACAATTTTTGATGTCTGCGACAGGCGGCGGGTCATCGTTTGGACTGAAAAAATGTCAAAATTTCAAGTCTGGATTTTTCAACTAAAAACTACTCAGGGGCATGTTTTATGTTATTTGAAGTGGATTTGGACAGGTTTTGAGTGAATTCTTTGACAAAGTTGACACCACAATTTTTGATGTCTGCGACAGGCGGCGGGTCATGTTTGGACTGAAAAAATGTCAAAATTTCATGTCTAGATTTATCACAATTTTAAATTTTCAACTAAAAACTACTCAGGGGCATGTTTTATGTTATTTGAAGTGGATTTGGACAGGTTTTGAGTGAATTCTTTGACAAAGTTGACACCACAATTTTTGATGTCTGCGACAGGCGGCGGGTCATCGTTTGGACTGAAAAAATGTCAAAATTTCATGTCTAGATTTATCACCTAATTTTAAAATTTTTCAACTAAAAACTACTCAGGGGCATGTTTTATGTTATTTGAAGTGGATTTGGACAGGTTTTGAGTGAATTCTTTGACAAAGTTGACACCACAATTTTTGATGTCTGCGACAGGCGGCGGGTCATGGTTTGGACTGAAAAAATGTCAAAATTTCATGTCTAGATTTATCACCTAATTTTAAAATTTTCACTAAAAACTACTCAGGGGCATGTTTTATGTTATTTGAAGTGGATTTGGACAGGTTTTGAGTGAATTCTTTGACAAAGTTGACACCAAATTTTTGATGTCTGCGACAGGCGGCGGGTCATGTTTGGACTGAAAAAATGTCAAAATTTCATGTCTAGATTTTCAATTTTAAAACAACTAAAAACTCAGGGGCATGTTTTATGTTATTTGAAGTGGATTTGGACAGTTTTGAGTGAATTCTTTGACAAAGTTGACCACAATTTTTGATGTCTGCGACAGGCGGCGGGTCATCGTTTGGACTGAAAAAATGTCAAAATTTCAAGTCTGGATTTTCAACTAAAAACTACTCAGGGGCATGTTTTATGTTATTTGAAGTGGATTTGGACAGGTTTTGAGTGAATTCTTTGACAAAGTTGACACCACAATTTTTGATGTCTGCGACAGGCGGCGGTCATCGTTTGGACTGAAAAAATGTCAAAATTTCAAGTCTGGATTTTCAACTAAAATACTCAGGGGCATGTTTTATGTTATTTGAAGTGGATTTGGACAGGTTTTGAGTGAATTCTTTGACAAAGTTGACACCACAATTTTTGATGTCTGCGACAGGCGGCGGGTCATGGTTTGGACTGAAAAAATGTCAAAATTTCATGTCTAGATTTTAATTTTAAAATTTTTCAACTAAAACTACTCAGGGGCATGTTTTATGTTATTTGAAGTGGATTTGGACAGGTTTTGAGTGAATTCTTTGACAAAGTTGACACCACAATTTTTGATGTCTGCGACAGGCGGCGGTCATCGTTTGGACTGAAAAAATGTCAAAATTTCAAGTCTGGATTTTTTCAACTAAAAACTACTCAGGGGCATGTTTTATGTTATTTGAAGTGGATTTGGACAGGTTTTGAGTGAATTCTTTGACAAAGTTGACACCACAATTTTTGATGTCTGCGACAGGCGGCGGGTCATCGTTTGGACTGAAAAAATGTCAAAATTTCATGTCTAGATTTATCACCTAATTTTAAAATTTTCAACTAAAAACTACTCAGGGGCATGTTTTATGTTATTTGAAGTGGATTTGGACAGGTTTTGAGTGAATTCTTTGACAAAGTTGACACCACAATTTTTGATGTCTGCGACAGGCGGCGGGTCATCGTTTGGACTGAAAAAATGTCAAAATTTCAAGTCTGGATTTTTCAACTAAAAACTACTCAGGGGCATGTTTTATGTTATTTGAAGTGGATTTGGACAGGTTTTGAGTGAATTCTTTGACAAAGTTGACACCACAATTTTTGATGTCTGCGACAGGCGGTCATGTTTGGACTGAAAAAATGTCAAAATTTCATGTCTAATTTAATTTTAAAAATTTTTCAACTAAAAACTACTCAGGGGCATGTTTTATGTTATTTGAAGTGGATTTGGACAGGTTTTGAGTGAATCTTTTGACAAAGTTGACACCACAATTTTTGATGTCTGCGACAGGCGGCGGGTCATCGTTTGGACTGAAAAAATGTCAAAATTTCAAGTCTGGATTTTCAACTAAAAACTACTCAGGGGCATGTTTTATGTTATTTGAAGTGGATTTGGACAGGTTTTGAGTGAATTCTTTGACAAAGTTGACACCACAATTTTTGATGTCTGCGACAGGCGGCGGGTCATCGTTTGGACTGAAAAAATGTCAAATTTCAAGTCTTTTTTCAACTAAAAACTACTCAGGGGCATGTTTTATGTTATTTGAAGTGGATTTGGACAGGTTTTGAGTGAATTCTTTGACAAAGTTGACACCACAATTTTGATGTCTGCGACAGGCGGCGGGTCATCGTTTGGACTGAAAAAATCAAAATTCATGTCTAGATTTATCACCTAATTTTTTTTTCAACTAAAAACTACTCAGGGGCATGTTTTATGTTATTTGAAGTGGATTTGGACAGGTTTTGAGTGAATTCTTTGACAAAGTTGACACCACAATTTTTGATGTCTGCGACAGGCGGCGGGTCATCGTTTGGACTGAAAAAATGTCAAATTTTAAGTCTGGATTTTTCAACTAAAAACTACTCAGGGGCATGTTTTATGTTATTTGAAGTGGATTTGGACAGGTTTTGAGTGAATTCTTTGACAAAGTTGACACCACAATTTTTGATGTCTGCGACAGGCGGCGGTCATCGTTTGGACTGAAAAAATGTCAAAATTTCAAGTCTGGATTTTTCAACTAAAAACTACTCAGGGGCATGTTTTATGTTATTTGAAGTGGATTTGGACAGGTTTTGAGTGAATTCTTTGACAAAGTTGACACCACAATTTTTGATGTCTGCGACAGGCGGCGGGTCATGGTTTGGACTGAAAAAATGTCAAAATTTCATGTCGGCAACTAAAACTACTCAGGGCATGTTTTATGTTATTTGAAGTGGATTTGGACAGGTTTTGAGTGAATTCTTTGACAAAGTTGACACCACAATTTTTGATGTCTGCGACAGGCGGCGGGTCATCGTTTGGACTGAAAAAATGTCAAAATTTCAAGTCTGGATTTTTCAACTAAAAACTACTCAGGGGCATGTTTATGTTATTTGAAGTGGATTTGACAGGTTTTGAGTGAATTCTTTGACAAAGTTGACACCACAATTTTGATGTCTGCGACAGGCGGCGGGTCATCGTTTGACTGAAAAAATGTCAAAATTTCAAGATTTATCTCAACTAAAAACTACTCAGGGGCATGTTTTATGTTATTTGAAGTGGATTTGGACAGGTTTTGAGTGAATTCTTTGACAAAGTTGACACCACAATTTTTGATGTCTGCGACAGGCGGCGGGTCATCGTTTGGACTGAAAAAATGTCAAAATTTCAAGTCTGGATTTTTCAACTAAAAACTACTCAGGGGCATGTTTTATGTTATTTGAAGTGGATTTGGACAGGTTTTGAGTGAATTCTTTGACAAAGTTGACACCACAATTTTTGATGTCTGCGACAGGGCGGGTCATCGTTTGGACTGAAAAAATGTCAAAATTTCAAGTCTGGATTTTAACTAAAAACTACTCAGGGCATGTTTTATGTTATTTGAAGTGGATTTGGACAGGTTTTGAGTGAATTCTTTGACAAAGTTGACACCACAATTTTTGATGTCTGCGACAGGCGGCGGGTCATCGTTTGGACTGAAAAAATGTCAAATTTTAAGTCTGGATTTTCAACTAAAAACTACTCAGGGGCATGTTTTATGTTATTTGAAGTGGATTTGGACAGGTTTTGAGTGAATTCTTTGACAAAGTTGACACCACAATTTTGATGTCTGCGACAGGCGGCGGTCATCGTTTGACTGAAAAAAATGTCAAAATTTCAAATTTTTCAACTAAAAACTACTCAGGGGCATGTTTTATGTTATTTGAAGTGGATTTGGACAGGTTTGAGTGAATTCTTTGACAAAGTTGACACCACAATTTTTGATGTCTGCGACAGGCGGCGGTCATCGTTTGGACTGAAAAAATGTCAAAATTTCATGTCTAGATTCACCTAATTTTAAAATTTTTCAACTAAAAACTACTCAGGGGCATGTTTTATGTTATTTGAAGTGGATTTGGACAGGTTTTGAGTGAATTCTTTGACAAAGTTGACACCACAATTTTTGATGTCTGCGACAGGCGGCGGGTCATGTTTGGACTGAAAAAATGTCAAAATTTCATGTCTAGATTTATTAATTTTCAACTAAAAACTACTCAGGGCATGTTTTATGTTATTTGAAGTGGATTTGGACAGGTTTTGAGTGAATTCTTTGACAAAGTTGACACCACAATTTTTGATGTCTGCGACAGGCGGCGGTCATGTTTGACTGAAAAAATGTCAAAATTTCATGTCTAGATTTGGGGCATGTTTTATGTTATTTGAAGTGGATTTGGACAGGTTTTGAGTGAATTCTTTGACAAAGTTGACACCACAATTTTTGATGTCTGCGACAGGCGCGGGGTCATCGTTTGGACTGAAAAAATGTCAAAATTTCAAGTCTGGATTTTTCAACTAAAAACTACTCAGGGCATGTTTTATGTTATTTGAAGTGGATTTGGACAGGTTTGAGTGAATTCTTTGACAAAGTTGACACCACAATTTTTGATGTCTGCGACAGGCGGCGGGTCATCGTTTGGACTGAAAAAATGTCAAAATTTCAAGTCTGGATTTTCAACTAAAAACTACTCAGGGGATGTTTTATGTTATTTGAAGTGGATTTGGACAGGTTTTGAGTGAATTCTTTGACAAAGTTGACACCACAATTTTTGATGTCTGCGACAGGCGGCGGGTCATCGTTTGGACTGAAAAAATGTCAAAATTTCATGTCTAGATTTTAATTTTAAAATTTTTCAACTAAAAACTACTCAGGGGCATGTTTTATGTTATTTGAAGTGGATTTGGACAGGTTTTGAGTGAATTCTTTGACAAAGTTGACACCACAATTTTGATGTCTGCGACAGGCGGCGGGTCATGGTTTGGACTGAAAAAATGTCAAAATTTCATGTCTAGATTTATCACCTAATTTTAAAATTTTTCAACTAAAAACTAC
>NW_026116309.1:0-12707 GCF_001640805.2 Lates calcarifer
AATCAGAGGCTCTGAAAACACTGGAGAAGGTATTTATGAAGAAGGTATGTATTTAAATTGGAAGTTTTTTTTTTGAATGAAGAAGTAGATATATTAAGGACTGCATGGTTGGGTGGACGAAGGGTGTACAGAACACACAACTGTCGCAACAAAGATTATGGTTCACCTCTGTGGTGAGGTTTAGGCAATAACAGCTTTGGTTAAAGTCTGGGGAAAGATTGTGTTTTTTATGTGGTGTCTGAAGTCAATGTGAACTTTTACTGCATTAATCCAGACCATATTCTTTCACTAACCTTAACCAAGTGCCATGTGTGCCTAAACATAAGTTTAGATTTTACTGTCACAAAAAGGACCCTCCCGTCATGTACTTGAATCAATAAGAGTATCACACAAAAAACCACCTCCATGTATGAAATCAATAGTATACATTTCATGTTTCTCTCACTAACTGCTTTTTACTCAGGATAAACGTTATTGGCACATCCTGATAAATTATTTTGAATGAATGTGTTGTTTGCTGGAGGCTATACTGCATGTAATCTGTATTTATCACTTGCTGTGATATTTAAGATCTAGTTTTAATTTTGATTGTATTCTTTGTCATTATTTGCCTGATTACACTCTGTATCATGTTTGTTTAAAATAATATAAATGATGTGCTGTAGAATGTCAGATGGGATGTCTCAGTTTTCCAACTGTTAATTTCTGATTTTGTTCCAGGTCCATAAAGAGATGAACATCATGGACGACATGAGAAAAACCATATTCATGTATTGGCACTGACATGGCAGTGACGGCTTTAGAGAGATTGAACAGCAAATATAATGTGTGTGTGTGTGTGTGTATTTACTTCAAATGGTTATGAATACTTTTATTTTTTTTTAGGTTTGTCTTCACATACAGTATCACTGTACACATGTATGTTTTAAGCCCATTTAAATGGTATTCCTGCACACTCTTGCAGTTATGGGTGGGGGTTAGGGTAGGGCTGTTGATTGTGACTACAGAGTGTATATAGTGACACATGGTGGCAGTGCTGTGTATAACAAGACAAAATTTGAAAATACACCTGTGATTATTCAGCTGACTTTATTACAACCCATCTGCTGTTAGTTACAAAATGAAGAGCTAAAAACAGAAATACATAATAATATAAAATAGAATAGAAATATATAATATAAATTACCATCATACAACAATGTGAAGTCTCTCAGCTTATAAAAGTCAACTTCTACAAAGTTTGCCACAATGCTGATGTTTATCTTATTCATATTATTGTAAAATAACAAGTACATCTTTCATATGTTCTTCTACAAAACTGCAAAAAATATTGTGTGTGGCAGTAGTTGTATAAATGATGCCAAACGTGTTTTAAGTCAAATGTTGTTTTTCATGTTGTTGTCATGCCTCTCTTGCTTTGTCGACGATGCACCTCTCTTTATGGACCTGAAAAAAATGACAATAACCACAAATGAAAAATATGTAAATGATACAACTCTATAACATTATCAAAGCTGTTTACAGTTTTACTGAATGCATTTATAATTTGAGAATCTGAAACACCAAAAATTATTGGTTCATTGGTTTTAGTTATATCACCTTCTCTGTAAATGAGTAGGTAGATAAATAGCCAACAGCTAATATTTGTACCTGTAGCAGAATCTGGATTCACATTACAGTAGTCAGACCTCTCCTTTGGATCATCTCTGTTTCCTGTAAAGATCATACAGGCTGTTATAGCAGCATATTAAAGCTGATGGTTTTGAATTAAATTAACATGTATAAATGTAATAATTTGTTTTGTCACACCTTTAACCACATGATATATGTACCTTTTGAGACTGCTGGTTGAATCAACAATCAGTTCATTTATTTTTGAGATTTCATATGTACTCACTTTTCTTTCCAACACCTTTCAGCTCAATCTGAACATTTCTAGTGGTATCTGCCTGTCCACCTGAAATGAGAAAGTTTTACTTGGATTTTACTCACTCAGTTAAAATCACATCATTCTCAGACTTCTCTGCATGAATCAAAGTTTATACTGTACCATTCCCACCATTCCCAGCCTCTGATTGATTCATAGACACAATGTCACCTGCACATCAATAGAAATGAAAATAACATCAGGTTAGTCGCTTCATGTGTGTGAAACTTGCAGCACAGGTATAATGTTTTATTGTGAAATATAACAACTGGATATGAATATAGAAGAGGGTTAGAAAAAAAGCTGTGAGAGCAATCAATATTAGATAGACAGCTGACCGTGAGAAAGAGACGAGTATACTGGCTGTTGATTTTCATCTTGGTCTGTAGCAGAGCTCTGATTGTTTCTCTGAGACTGGAGGAGGCTGACACACATGTGGACAAAATAAATAGCACAAGGTCAAAGTAGTTAAAGTAAAAAACATGTTAAGTATTGTTGTGTTGAAGATGAGATACGAAAGTGTTGTACCAACCTGTTACAATATGTATCTGTGAAAAAGACGATAATTATTAATAATTATGTTTAATTATTTTGTATTGAAAATTGAACTACTGCTCAGTGTCATGACAATGATTTTGTCTGAGATAAACAGGAAAAGGTCTCACTCGTTGATTTTCTGTACCAGCACAACAGTAGCAGTGGGAGTAGAGTGATCAGTATGATACCACTGACCAGTCCAATGATTAGCGGCACAGGAAATGAAGAGCGAGACACTGCAACAATAAAATAAAGGGTCTCATGAGTAGGATGACCAAAAGCAGAATGGTCATTTTGATTTAACTATGTGACTTTTATGCTCTTTTCTGATTAATTATAGCAAGCCTATAGTAAGGAGTGTAATCAAGTGATTGATAGGCTTTGTTTCATGTACAAAAAACCACTTAACAGCTTGGACTGCAGAGGGCGCTGTTGCTCAGCAAAAGGATCATAGTGGAACTACTGCGTAACTGGAAAAGTTTCTCTTAATTATACACCAGTGGATGAAATCTGCTGAAATTAAAGCTACTAATTGACAAATATGGCTGCTTTTCTAGCTCATATTGTAGCACACATAAATGAAGACTGTATTAATCATACTCACATTTTACTGACATCCAGCTCTCTGATGACTCACTTCCTGAATATTCACACTTGTAGAAACCTTCATCTGACTTTGACACTGCAGAGATATTCAGCTCCCCCCTGTCATCATTTTGGACGAGTTTGCCATTTTTGTAAAAAGTGACATTGGAAAGTGAGTCGTCTGTTCTCAATACGCAGCCAAGAGTAACAGAATCCCCCTCAGCCACAGGATGGACAGGGCTCACCAGGACAATATTGGTATAATCTGTAAAACCATTTAAAAATATTAGCAATATGAATGACTTGACATTTCAGCTTGTATGCTTACAAATTAATTGTGTCACCGGCCACATTTAGTTTGGTTAATACTAGTCAGCTACATTTGTCTTGTATCTAACCATGACAACTGTACTCTTCAGTACGTTGAATGCATATGTAAACAATATAATACTAAAAATATTAGATGTTAAATCATATTGTAGAATCATAGAAACATGCACAGTAAGAATAAATGTAATGAAAACCTACAACTTGCAGTGATGTTGACTGCGTTGCTGAATTCTCCTGATCCAGACTCACACCAGTACACTGCAGTATCATACCAGGAAAGCATCATGTTACATGTGAATCCAGTCATTCTCCACCAGTCAGAGCAGTGTGACATGTAGCCATGTTCAGGAAACCTCTTCACTCTCCACTCAGCAGAGTTTCCCTCACAGCTCAGTGAGACAGAGTCAGAGGTGAAGTGCTGCACTCTGTCAGGATTCACCGTGAGAGACGCTGCTGGATGAACATCTGAAAAATGTGTAATGAGGAGTCAATTATTGTTTTAATTCCTTTAAATTTGTTGAGCATCAAACATTGCAACAAGAGGCACTGCTTTCCTGAAACTGTTGACTGTTTAACACACTGTGTGTTTAATAGTCACAGTTTTGTTCTATTTAGTTTTTATCCTTTGTTCTTCTATTGGGAGTGCACACATTCAAGTACAAAGCATTAGTTTTCATGACAGAACATTTGCTTTTTGAGAGAACAAAGAAAAACAAACTCACCTCCAGACCAGACAAACTTTGGTTCACTATTGTCAGTATAAAACACTGGATCTCCTCTTCCAGCTCTACACACATATCCTGCTGTGTGTGTCTGACCATGAATGTAATAATCCTGTTCAGTCCCACTGCTTACCAGGTAACAACTCATAGCTGTAGGAGTCATCAGCTCTATGAAAATCAGTCCAATGCAGATGGTGATAGAAGTCATATATGTCTGACAATTTTGGCACAGTCTTATACCAGTAGAACCTCCATCCTGCAGATGGATGTTCAACCTCACAGTTCAGAGTTACTGAGGCTCCTGGACTCAGCCATGATGGAGACACAGTGAGGACAGGCCGAGGTTTATCTGTTGGAGAGTGATTTACTCAAGATAGAAAAAAAACACATTTTAAGTTATAGCATAGGCATGTTGTTAGATTAATTATTTAGCACAAACTCAGAGACATGTATGTTTTATCTGTGTGAATAAAACATGACTTGACTCACCAAAAACACTTTTAATGTGAGGCAATTACTCCATCCTGTTGAATTCTGTTGTGAACTTTTCACTCTGCCCTTACACCAGTAGTCTCCACTGTGGGATGATGAAGCAGGACTGATCCTGTGTTCGTGTTGATTTGAAGGTTTGAATGAGGTGGTTGTTTCCCATTCATACTCCCACTCAGTGTCTCCTCCTCCCTGGATCTCACATCTGACAGTGATCGTCTCTCCTGAGTATATCTTAGGCCAGGCGGGTTGCAGAGTCACAACAGCTCTGTTGGTGACTATCCATGTTTAGAATTCACCAGTAGAGATAGAATATGGCAAATGGTATTTTGGCATCAACCATTTTATGATCTCATGAATGCAGAATAGATTTTGTAAAACAAAAAGTCTTTGCGACACTCACCAATTTTGTGAATATTGACTGAGTGACTGTACTCTGTGTAGTAAACTGGGTCTCCTCTTCCTCCTCTGCAGATGTAGAGTCCTTCCTGTGAGACACTGACAGCTTGTCCACTTGAGTAGAAAACAGCGTCTTGTCTCATCTGGGGTTCAGAGCTTTTCTTGGCTCTGTACCAATAACTCCAGTCCGATGATGATGGGTTGACAGAACAAGCCAGGGGCACACTGCCCCCTGCTGGAAAGGCTCTCTGGTCAGCACTCAGGTTGGCATTTGGTCTTTCTGCTGATGTAAAACAAAATATTGCTAATGTCCCTGGTATTAGAGATGGTGATTGCTTAATGTCTCTCTCCCTCTGGCCCTGCTGATGTGGTCCAAATGTCTGAGGTGTTTTTTTTAATCAGATCACCAGCTATGTTGTTATATGTTAACATACATTCAAGGAGACTATTCTTGAAACACAGTCATTCTTACCAGAAACCGTCAATGTGAGGATATCGCTCCATTCTGTTGAGGAATACACATCCAATTTATCTTTACCCCTACACTGTAGTTCCCACTGTTGGACACAGATGCACTGATAATGTATTCATTGTGCATTGGAACTGTGTTTGAGTTTGGTTTGCTCCATTCATACTCCCACTCGGTGTTTCCACCTCCATAAATCAGGCATGTAACAGTGACCGTCTCACCGCTGAATATCAGAGACCAGTTGGGTTGCAGGACACGACAGCCTTGTTGGAAACTGTTCACAAATAGAAACAGAAGAAACTAATCATAAGCACTTACTCTCCAAGTTGAATTACTCCAAACTAAAGCACCATCACTTACCTCTTTTCTCAATTGTGACTGCATTGCTGTCCTCTGTGAAGAAAAACTGTGTCTTTTCTCCTTCCTCTGCAGTGGTAGATCCCTCCTTGTGAGATAGTGATATCTCTATGTGGTTCAGCATCCCTTATGGTCCGAGCTTCAGAAGAGTGAGAGGAACACCTGAACCAGTAGTACTGCACTCAGTGGAGTCCTCCACAGAGCAGGTCAGTGTTATGTTGCCCTCCACTGGTATGGTTCTCTTATCTGCCATAACTGTGGGCCTGGGTTTATATGCTGTTGATTTTTTTGTGACAAAAGGTTAAGTGTCTGTTGATTGACAGATGAATTCACACAAAAAAAAACTTGAAAGACAATCTGACTTACATGATACTGTGAGCGTGAAGGCATCACTCCACACTGTTGAGGAATACAAGTCCCTTCTACCCTTACACCAGTAGTCTCCGCTGCAGAAAACAGAAGCACTGCTAAGCCTATATTCACTGTGCATGGGAGGTGTATATGAGCTGGTAGTTCTCCATTCATACTCCCACTCAGTGTCTCCACCTCCCTGGATCTCACATCTGACAGTGATCGCCTCGCCACTGTATACCTGAGTCCAGTTGTGTAGCCGGGTCACAGAGATCCTATGGACACTATTCACACACAAATACAAACATTTAGATTCAAACTGAAAAGTAAAATCAACAGAGAAACCTTTAACAAAAGTTACTAAACTTACAAGTTTTCTCAATGCGAATCTCATCACTGTCCTCTGTGAAGAAACCTGGGTTGCCTCTTCGTCCTCTGCACCGGTAGATGCCTTCATGTGAGACGCTGATAGAGTTTTGCACACCATCTGCTACAATCATAGTTTCATAAGAGTCTGAGGTGCGTCTGAACCAGTCATACTTCCAGCCCCCAGAGACCAGAACAGAACAGGTCAGTGTCAAAGTGCCAGCCACCGGTATGGATGTCCCATCTGCTCTCAGAGTGGCCGTGGGTCTGTGTGCTGTTTGGTTAAGAATAATGTCATTATTAATTATGTCTTGTATTCAGAGCAGCAAGATATACTGATGTCCTGATATAGTCACATTATATGTACACATATGTGCAGGCTGTTGTGTCTCCAGCTGCCTAGCTGGCTCTAGCTACTGGATTTAGTGGTAGTTATTTGTCCATCACAGGCAAAAAGAATGAGAAGTGCAACCAGACGTAAACAGAACAGTCTGCAGATTCTCTGCTCTTTCCTTCCTGTTGATAGTTCACTGATTCTCTCACAGCGGCTTTGCTACAGGTAATGGTAAATCTGATATCTTACCTGACACAGATAGAGTGACCTTATTACTCTGTTTTGTCACATTTGTCAAGTCCTTGTGGTGACCGATGCACTGATAGTCACCACTCAAGTCTGCCGTTAGGTTAAGTGAGTAGGAGTTATTTGCATCGAAGGAGACAATATGTTGACCATTCCAGTTGAATGTGTAATGCCAGTCAGTGTCATATCCATCTCTCATGTCACATGTGAAGGTAATGCATTCTCCAGTGAATAAATAGGGTGATTTTGGTTCAAGGGTCAGCTCAGCATCTACAACAAAACACAAAACATACACACGACAGTCCTTTGTTGTCGGATGAAATTAAACAATGCATACATTAATAACATTATAAACAAAGAAAAAGATGTGATTAGGAGTGATACAATGTATAAGAGAAAAACAGGTAATAAAGAAAATTATTCAGTCACCTTCAATGTGTCCACAGTCGAGGAATGTACTCAGCACTAAAATAAAGATTGGTGCCTTGTCAGACATTATCAAACTGGGTAAATCACCAATACAGTGAAGAGAGGTGGTTAGATTTGCCAAAACTGGGCTCAAGTAAAGTGCAAAAGTACACACAGAAAAATGATGAGCAGCAGAAACCCCCAAGAAACTAAAGAAAAAGTGAGCCAATACTGTCTTTATCCCATTTCTTTTTTGACCATGTTAACCACAGATGAATTACATGAATACATTTTTAAAATTGCCTTCTCTGCTTGCTGCCTCTTGTATTATTATACATACTATAATTTAGCAAATAAATCAACAAATCAGATAAGAATGGACGCATGTCTGTTATGACAAAAAGTAAATATAAAGAGTGTTAATGTGTGCATAGATGCCCCAAGTCCTATCACTGATACACCCAGTCTCTCCAGTCACATAGACAATAAGATCACAGAAGTGGCCAGATTAGCCTTGAATGTTACTGAAATCTCTCTAATATAAGATGACTCATTAAGATCATTAGGAGATAACGATGGTGATGTTTCACCATGAATTGTCTCTGAAATACAATTATTTAAAAAATAATAATAAAAGTAGCACTATAAATGCAAATAGAGCAAACCATTTACTCTAAAAGTTACTTAAGTAAGTTCTGTACCTCCTGTTACATTTTCCCTAATGTCCCATTCAAACAATGAAAGTTACAGACATACTCACAGAATAATGACAGTACACAAAGCAAAGTCTGCCCCATCCTGGCATCCAGCACCAACACTCACTGTTTCTAAAACAGAGAGGCTAAAACTGCAGCAGGAAGGGGAACAGAGAACTGCGTTATCATATCACTATGAGAGAAGAGGTTGTGTGCTACTTTTTCTGAGTTTAGCCCACCTCAGGTTCCTTTTTTCACACAGAACTTATACCACTTCACTGGGTTTTTAAACACTTATTTTAACATGTAACGCTTCCTGTCGAGCCACCAGACATAGCCTGCACCACATGGTCCTGCATGTTAGACAGAAGCAGGACGGCACTACTCAGTTACTGAAAATAATTATTGAACATTTTGCATGATATGATATGTCGTATAGTTGTGTGTTTTGTGTGAACAAAGATCACAAGACAGCAACGATGAAAATTATGAGATGAAAAATGTAAAACCTATCATCCAAATTTACAGTATATGAGAGTTATTATATAGAATTACTTTTGTAGATTAACATGATTTACTATTCTAATAGTTTTAGATTAAATGACTATAAACCACATCTCTGTATGGAGAGATATCATCAAAGGCCTCTGACCAACACTCATTGGAGAATGTCTGAATGCCTGACTTGCAGGTCAGCCAATAATCTGACATTTGTGTGTTGACTTAACTTGTGTCAGAAAATACACCTGTGCCATCAGCATAGATAGTTCAGCCCAGTTTAAAGGAGGACATAAAAAGGAGAACCAGGTGCTGCAGTAGTTGTAGACCTCAAATATGTATTTTTACCCAAAAGAAAAAACTGCATTAAATTTAAAAACAGAATTTAGAATTTACATCAGTGGTGTATGCGAGCAAAGAACAGAGGAAAGCGTCCTGTCACTGCATCATTTGTAGAAGTTCACACATTGAGGTGAAATCCTGACTTCTGCTTTGGTCACAAGCACAAGAAGACAAAGTCATTTCTGAGCTAAATATAAACTGTATCTTAAACAGAGGTAAACTCCGTCCACTAGTGTTGTAGTGGAGTCACTAAACCTGAAGTTCGGATATCAAAATGTTGCCTGAGGAGAAACAACTGCTAGTCAGTACCAAATATAGTCAACTTCACTTCCTCTTGACACATTATAAAAAAGGTTTTGTCAAATAGATGCTTAGACGGTGTCATTGTCATATTGGCACCAGATCTTCCCTTTCTCACACAGCAGCAAATGACATACTATGCTTGGGACAGCTGTGCAGTTAAAATATTATATAGTTGTAAGTTACAATGCACGTCAGTAGATGATATAACAATAAAAACAGCTGCCATTCCTGTGATTTTGAAACGTTTCACTGGTGGTGTGTTTTAGAAGAAAAAAATGAGCAGGATGGTGGCTAAAAAATGTTTTATTTTTTGTGTCTGCAAATTAATATAGCAAGATTATTTCTGGCTTCACACTGAAAGATTACAACTTAACATGTTGTATATGCTCAAATACATGTAAAACTTTAAAGTTCAGTTTATAATTTAAAAGTATCAGAAAGCTCAGAATGGGCAGCACAGTGGTGCAGTGGTTAGCACTGTCGCATCACAGCAAGAAGGTTCCAGGTTCTAGCCTCGGTTTGAGCCCAGGGCTTTTCTGTGTGGAGTTTGCGTGTTCTCCCTGTGCCTGTGTGGGTTTCTCTCTGACTTCTTCCCACAGTCCAAAGACATGCACGTTAGGTTAACTGGTGAATCTAAATTGCCCACAGTGTGAATGTGAGTGTGAATGGTTGTTTGTCTAGAGGTGTTGGCTCTGCGATGGATTGGCAGTCCGTACAGGTGTACCCCATCTCTTGCCCAATGACAGGTGGGATAGGCTCCACCCCCCGTGACCCTTAACAGATAAGCGGTTTAATAATGAATGAATGAATAAACTCAGACTTATGCAGCATTCATGTTTTGTTGCTTCCAAGGTTGCTTGTTGTGATCTGTGAATCTCTTGTTTTGCTGATGATACACTTCTCTTCATGGACCTGGAAAGCAGTCAAAATAAATAACTGAAAAGCTGAAAAGAAAAGACATAGACTGAACATATGAGAGGTTTGTTTGACATTTTACTGCGTTTACTTTCTTTCAAAAACATGCAACATTTACCCTGCGATATCATCAAAAATGATCTCAGTTATCCCCCTGAATGCACAGTCATCTTCAGCTTCCTCTATGTATTTTCAGTACTAAAGTTAAGACGCCCTTATTTTATGGTAGCAACAGAAGATGAGATGAAACTCATTTCAGCTTGTTAATCAAATAAAACCCTGAAACAAACTTTAACGCGGGTTCTGAAGCTCCGGTGCTTACGTTTTCTGTTGTTTTTTTTTTTCTTTTATTGGCAACTAGAGTCAGAGAAGCAACAAGCCTAGACACTGCTGGTCAGCACGAGTGGACACATTTCAACTTTTTAGTTCCTCTTTACACATGTAGAGATGTGTCACTGTGATAGTCAAATTTAGACAGCAGTGACACCACAGCTAATATGTTCACACACAACCATTTGATAAAATAAAAAAATTGAAAAATGCTGTTCTAGAGGTGGCAAAAAAATTCACAAAAATAAGATACTATACATCTCTATTTCACAATCTGTAAAATAGACAGTATATATAAAGGACCTGCTTTAAATGAATGGTGTGAAAATATTTGAATCTGCATGATACCCAGGTCCATATGTACATGAGGAGAGACATAATAAAAGGTACATAAGTTTTATTATTGTTGGTTTTGAGTGTTAAGAGTGTGAGCAAGGCCACTTTAAATCAACATCCTCTATGTAATTCTCAAAGATGACAATATACTCTTTTATAAAGGTGTATTTTTATATATAAAAAAACAGTAACTGAATATCTGTAGTTATACATGAACATTCATACCGTTGGCCAGTTCTTCCCTCATGTTATAATAGTCAGAGCTCTCCTCTGGATCATCATGTCCCCCTGTTAAGATGATCATATGAAAGCATTTTGCAAAACATGCACAAAATATCTTTAAAATATAATCAAAGATTTATTACATTGTTTTTATGTCATCTGTCATACCCAGTTCATCACTTTTGTCGAGACCAGTCAGATGATGCGAAGGGAATGCACCTAAAATAAGAATGTTTTTACTGCATTAAAATTTTAACTTGATTAATTACAATCACATAAACTTAGGTGATTATGTTAAATCTGATGGTTACACATACCAGTTGTACCATCTGTGGTATTTTTGGATCCTCTGATGGATTCATAGACAGAAACGTCACCTACAGGTCAGTGAAAAATCATGACAAAGTTAGGTCACTGGTCACATGTTCAAGGCACAAACTGTTGAATTTCCCATTAAAAGCCAGCTGTCCTGAAATAGTCATAAAAATAGTAAGTATTAAATGGAAGGCTGACCGTGGAGAAGAGAGGAGTACACAGGCTGTTGAGTTTCACTGGCTGTGTTTGGTCCATAGCAAAGTCCTGATTGGTGCTCAGAGACTGGATCGGCCTTGAATGCGTAGTACATATAGTAAATATACCAAGAAACACAGAATGAACTGCTGTTACACTGAAGATGAGAGAAGATAGAGTTGCACCAACCTGTCACAGTATGAACCTGTGAAAAAGACAGTTGTTATTAGATGGTTTTTAAAGCAAATGTTCATTTTCACATGTCATGACATCAGAGTTCCTCTGTCATTTTAAAAAGAAAAATGAATGAGTTTAATGTTGTCTCACCTTTGGCTTTTTTGTAGTGACACAGCAGGAATAGGAGGATAATCATTACAATTCCAGAAAGCAGACCACCAAGAACTGGTACAGGAAAAGAAGACTCCAATGCTGCAGAAAAAGGTACAGAAATCTGAAGTAAATTGTTATCCACACACAAATGCAACCTGATCCAGTTTGTCAGTGGCAATCCATGCACACACATTTAACAATCTATGGAAAGCAAAAGAACTTCTCCAACATTTTTAGAGATTTATATGCATGTGTCTGCCACAGTGACAGCACATGGACTTTTAATCTGAAATAATGAGTGGATTAGCCAGAAAAATGCAGTAATAATCATACTCACATTTTACTGCCACCCAGCTCTGTCGCGACTCCTTTCCTGAGCATTCACACTTATAGAAACCTTCATCTGACTTTGACACTGCAGAGATATTCAGCTCCTGTCTGGTGTCATTTTGGATGAGTTTGTCATTGTGATAGAAAAACACATTGGAATCTAATTCTGTGGTTGTCAGCTTGCAGCCAAGTGTTACAGGTCTCCCTTAGTCACAGGATGGACAGGGCTCACCAGGATAATGTCTTTTGCTGTAAAACAATGAAGAAATTCAAATTAAATCAACAGTTGTAAATAAATAACTAATTCATTCAAGATAGACAATATTGTCAAAACATACTCTGTCCAGTGATGTTGACTGCATTGCTGAACTCTCTG
>NW_026116310.1:0-10968 GCF_001640805.2 Lates calcarifer
ACAGAAGGGAAAATATCCCGGTCGGCCGCTGACCGTTTCCATACACCCAGATCATTCACAACCATTCGAATTTAACAAACATTCATATTAAAGTGGCTGAATTGTCATTTTCTCCTATCCTTTGGCTGGAGACAGCATTTGTTAATTGTGAGCTTCATCGGCGACAGAAAGAAGTAAAACGCAGATGTTGACTCACTGGCCTCAGACTGCTGGTCTATTTTGTTTATTCATGAAATGAAAGTTGATAAACATTAGATACTGAGCAGCGATACGTAGGATTTCGGGGCTTTTTCACACACTGGTCTGAAATGCTAGCCTCTAAAGAAGGTCTCTCCTTTCACATGAGACAGCAGTCGTTAATTGTGCCATAACTCACTGTGAGTCCACAGAAGGGAAAAAGATCTCCCTCGGCCACTTTCATACACCCAGATTGTTGATGAACATTAGAATTTTGACACACACTTTTATTAAATTGGCTGAGATTTGACTTTCTCCTCTCCTCTCACTAGACAGCAGTTTTTTCATTCTGAGGTTAGTGAGCGAGCAGAAGCCGAGACAGGCGGACTTTCAGACGCGGGACTCACTGTGAGCAGAAGCCGAGACAGGAGGACTTTCAGACGCGGGACTCACTGTGAGTCTACAGACGGGAAAAAAGATCCCCCTCGGCGGCTCACAGTTTCCATACATCCCGACTGTAAAATGAACAATAGAATTTGACCAATATTCATATAAACGTGAAGGAGATTTTACAATCTCCTCAACTTTCACTAGACAGCAGTTTTTTCATTCAGAGGTTAGTGAGCGAGCAGAAGCCGAGACAGGAGGACTTTCAGACGCTGGACTCACTGTGAGTAGACAGAAGGAAAAAGATCCCCCTCGGCGGCTAACAGTTTCCATACATCCCGACTGTACATGAACAATAGAATTTGACCAATATTCATATAAACGTGAATGAGATTTTACTATCTCCTCAACTTTCACTAGACAGCAGTTTTTCATTCTGAGGTTAGTGAGCGAGCAGAAGCCGAGACAGGCGGACTTTCAGACGCGGGACTCGCTGTGAGTCCACAGAAGGGAAAATATCCCGGTCGGCCGCTGACCGTTTCCATACACCCAGATCATTCACAACCATTCGAATTTAACAAACATTCATATTAAAGTGGCTGAATTGTCATTTTCTCCTATCCTTTGGCTGGAGACAGCATTTGTTAATTGTGAGCTTCATCGGCGACAGAAAGAAGTAAAACGCAGATGTTGACTCACTGGCCTCAGACTGCTGTCTATTTTGTTTATTCATGAAATGAAAGTTGATAAACATTAGATACTGAGCAGCGATACGTGGATTTTCGGGCTTTTTCACACACTGGTCTGAAATGCAGCCTCTAAAGAAGGTCTCTCCTTTCACATGAGACAGCAGTCGTTAATTGTGCCATACTCACTGTGAGTCCACAGAAGGGAAAAAGATCTCCCTCGGCCACTTTCATACACCCAGATTGTTGATGAACATTAGAATTTGACACACACTTTTATTAAATTGGCTGAGATTTGACTTTCTCCTCTCCTCTCACTAGACAGCAGTTTTTCATTCTGAGGTTAGTGAGCGAGCAGAAGCCGAGACAGGCGGACTTTCAGACGCGGGACTCACTGTGAGCAGAAGCCGAGACAGGAGGACTTTCAGACGCGGGACTCACTGTGAGTCTACAGACGGGAAAAAAGATCCCCCTCGGCGGCTCACAGTTTCCATACATCCCGACTGTAAAATGAACAATAGAATTTGACCAATATTCATATAAACGTGAAGGAGATTTTACAATCTCCTCAACTTTCACTAGACAGCAGTTTTTCATTCAGAGGTTAGTGAGCGAGCAGAAGCCGAGACAGGAGGACTTTCAGACGCTGGACTCACTGTGAGTAGACAGAAGGGAAAAAGATCCCCCTCGGCGGCTCACAGTTTCCATACATCCCGACTGTACATGAACAATAGAATTTGACCAATATTCATATAAACGTGAATGAGATTTTACTATCTCCTCAACTTTCACTAGACAGCAGTTTTTCATTCTGAGGTTAGTGAGCGAGCAGAAGCCGAGACAGGCGGACTTTCAGACGCGGGACTCGCTGTGAGTCCACAGAAGGGAAAATATCCCGGTCGGCCGCTGACCGTTTCCATACACCCAGATCATTCACAACCATTCGAATTTAACAAACATTCATATTAAAGTGGCTGAATTGTCATTTTCTCCTATCCTTTGGCTGGAGACAGCATTTGTTAATTGTGAGCTTCATCGGCGACAGAAAGAAGTAAAACGCAGATGTTGACTCACTGGCCTCAGACTGCTGTCTATTTTGTTTATTCATGAAATGAAAGTTGATAAACATTAGATACTGAGCAGCGATACGTGGATTTTCGGGCTTTTTCACACACTGGTCTGAAATGCAGCCTCTAAAGAAGGTCTCTCCTTTCACATGAGACAGCAGTCGTTAATTGTGCCATACTCACTGTGAGTCCACAGAAGGGAAAAAGATCTCCCTCGGCCACTTTCATACACCCAGATTGTTGATGAACATTAGAATTTGACACACACTTTTATTAAATTGGCTGAGATTTGACTTTCTCCTCTCCTCTCACTAGACAGCAGTTTTTCATTCTGAGGTTAGTGAGCGAGCAGAAGCCGAGACAGGCGGACTTTCAGACGCGGGACTCACTGTGAGCAGAAGCCGAGACAGGAGGACTTTCAGACGCGGGACTCACTGTGAGTCTACAGACGGGAAAAAAGATCCCCCTCGGCGGCTCACAGTTTCCATACATCCCGACTGTAAAATGAACAATAGAATTTGACCAATATTCATATAAACGTGAAGGAGATTTTACAATCTCCTCAACTTTCACTAGACAGCAGTTTTTCATTCAGAGGTTAGTGAGCGAGCAGAAGCCGAGACAGGAGGACTTTCGGACGCGGGACTCGCTGTGAGCAGAAGCCGGGAAAGGAGGACTTTCAGACGCGGGACTCGCTGTGAGCAGAAGCCGGGAAAGGAGGACTTTCAGACGCGGGACTCGCTGTGAGTCCACAGAAGGGAAAATATCCCGGTCGGCCGCTGACCGTTTCCATACACCCAGATCATTCACAACCATTCGAATTTAACAAACATTCATATTAAAGTGGCTGAATTGTCATTTTCTCCTATCCTTTGGCTGGAGACAGCATTTGTTAATTGTGAGCTTCATCGGCGACAGAAAGAAGTAAAACGCAGATGTTGACTCACTGGCCTCAGACTGCTGTCTATTTTGTTTATTCATGAAATGAAAGTTGATAAACATTAGATATTGAGCAGCGATACGTAGATTTTCGTGGGCTTTTTCACACACTGGTCTGAAATGTAGCCTCTAAAGAAGGTCTCTCCTTTCACATGAGACAGCAGTCGTTAATTGTGCCATACTCACTGTGAGTCCACAGAAGGGAAAAAGATCTCCCTCGGCCACTTTCATACACCCAGATTGTTGATGAACATTAGAATTTGACACACACTTTTATTAAATTGGCTGAGATTTGACTTTCTCCTCTCCTCTCACTAGACAGCAGTTTTTCATTCTGAGGTTAGTGAGCGAGCAGAAGCCGAGACAGGCGGACTTTCAGACGCGGGACTCACTGTGAGCAGAAGCCGAGACAGGAGGACTTTCAGACGCGGGACTCACTGTGAGTCTACAGACGGGAAAAAAGATCCCCCTCGGCGGCTCACAGTTTCCATACATCCCGACTGTAAAATGAACAATAGAATTTGACCAATATTCATATAAACGTGAAGGAGATTTTACAATCTCCTCAACTTTCACTAGACAGCAGTTTTTCATTCAGAGGTTAGTGAGCGAGCAGAAGCCGAGACAGGAGGACTTTCAGACGCTGGACTCACTGTGAGTAGACAGAAGGGAAAAAGATCCCCCTCGGCGGCTAACAGTTTCCATACATCCCGACTGTACATGAACAATAGAATTTGACCAATATTCATATAAACGTGAATGAGATTTTACTATCTCCTCAACTTTCACTAGACAGCAGTTTTTCATTCTGAGGTTAGTGAGCGAGCAGAAGCCGAGACAGGCGGACTTTCAGACGCGGGACTCGCTGTGAGTCCACAGAAGGGAAAATATCCCGGTCGGCCGCTGACCGTTTCCATACACCCAGATCATTCACAACCATTCGAATTTAACAAACATTCATATTAAAGTGGCTGAATTGTCATTTTCTCCTATCCTTTGGCTGGAGACAGCATTTGTTAATTGTGAGCTTCATCGGCGACAGAAAGAAGTAAAACGCAGATGTTGACTCACTGGCCTCAGACTGCTGTCTATTTTGTTTATTCATGAAATGAAAGTTGATAAACATTAGATATTGAGCAGCGATACGTAGATTTTCGTGGGCTTTTTCACACACTGGTCTGAAATGTAGCCTCTAAAGAAGGTCTCTCCTTTCACATGAGACAGCAGTCGTTAATTGTGCCATACTCACTGTGAGTCCACAGAAGGGAAAAAGATCTCCCTCGGCCACTTTCATACACCCAGATTGTTGATGAACATTAGAATTTGACACACACTTTTATTAAATTGGCTGAGATTTGACTTTCTCCTCTCCTCTCACTAGACAGCAGTTTTTCATTCTGAGGTTAGTGAGCGAGCAGAAGCCGAGACAGGCGGACTTTCAGACGCGGGACTCACTGTGAGCAGAAGCCGAGACAGGAGGACTTTCAGACGCGGGACTCACTGTGAGTCTACAGACGGGAAAAAAGATCCCCCTCGGCGGCTCACAGTTTCCATACATCCCGACTGTAAAATGAACAATAGAATTTGACCAATATTCATATAAACGTGAAGGAGATTTTACAATCTCCTCAACTTTCACTAGACAGCAGTTTTTCATTCAGAGGTTAGTGAGCGAGCAGAAGCCGAGACAGGAGGACTTTCAGACGCTGGACTCACTGTGAGTAGACAGAAGGGAAAAAGATCCCCCTCGGCGGCTAACAGTTTCCATACATCCCGACTGTACATGAACAATAGAATTTGACCAATATTCATATAAACGTGAATGAGATTTTACTATCTCCTCAACTTTCACTAGACAGCAGTTTTTCATTCTGAGGTTAGTGAGCGAGCAGAAGCCGAGACAGGCGGACTTTCAGACGCGGGACTCGCTGTGAGTCCACAGAAGGGAAAATATCCCGGTCGGCCGCTGACCGTTTCCATACACCCAGATCATTCACAACCATTCGAATTTAACAAACATTCATATTAAAGTGGCTGAATTGTCATTTTCTCCTATCCTTTGGCTGGAGACAGCATTTGTTAATTGTGAGCTTCATCGGCGACAGAAAGAAGTAAAACGCAGATGTTGACTCACTGGCCTCAGACTGCTGTCTATTTTGTTTATTCATGAAATGAAAGTTGATAAACATTAGATACTGAGCAGCGATACGTGGATTTTCGGGCTTTTTCACACACTGGTCTGAAATGCTAGCCTCTAAAGAAGGTCTCTCCTTTCACATGAGACAGCAGTCGTTAATTGTGCCATACTCACTGTGAGTCCACAGAAGGGAAAAAGATCTCCCTCGGCCACTTTCATACACCCAGATTGTTGATGAACATTAGAATTTGACACACACTTTTATTAAATTGGCTGAGATTTGACTTTCTCCTCTCCTCTCACTAGACAGCAGTTTTTCATTCTGAGGTTAGTGAGCGAGCAGAAGCCGAGACAGGCGGACTTTCAGACGCGGGACTCACTGTGAGCAGAAGCCGAGACAGGAGGACTTTCAGACGCGGGACTCACTGTGAGTCTACAGACGGGAAAAAAGATCCCCCTCGGCGGCTCACAGTTTCCATACATCCCGACTGTAAAATGAACAATAGAATTTGACCAATATTCATATAAACGTGAAGGAGATTTTACAATCTCCTCAACTTTCACTAGACAGCAGTTTTTCATTCAGAGGTTAGTGAGCGAGCAGAAGCCGAGACAGGAGGACTTTCGGACGCGGGACTCGCTGTGAGCAGAAGCCGGGAAAGGAGGACTTTCAGACGCGGGACTCGCTGTGAGCAGAAGCCGGGAAAGGAGGACTTTCAGACGCGGGACTCACTGTGATTCCACAGACGGGAAAATGTTCCCCCTTGGTCACGGACTTACTCCATACATCTATACAGTTCATTAAAATTAGAATTGGGCCAATATTCATATTAAAGTGGCTGAAATCTCATCTTCTCTTCTCCGTTCACTGGAGACAGCAGTTGATAATTCTGAGCTTAATGGGCTGAGCAAAGCCAAGACGAGAGTACTTTCAGACGCTGGACTCACTGTGAGTAGACAGAAGGGAAAAAGATCCCCCTCGGCGGCTCACAGTTTCCATACATCCCGACTGTACATGAACAATAGAATTTGACCAATATTCATATAAACGTGAATGAGATTTTACTATCTCCTCAACTTTCACTAGACAGCAGTTTTTCATTCTGAGGTTAGTGAGCGAGCAGAAGCCGAGACAGGCGGACTTTCAGACGCGGGACTCGCTGTGAGTCCACAGAAGGGAAAATATCCCGGTCGGCCGCTGACCGTTTCCATACACCCAGATCATTCACAACCATTCGAATTTAACAAACATTCATATTAAAGTGGCTGAATTGTCATTTTCTCCTATCCTTTGGCTGGAGACAGCATTTGTTAATTGTGAGCTTCATCGGCGACAGAAAGAAGTAAAACGCAGATGTTGACTCACTGGCCTCAGACTGCTGTCTATTTTGTTTATTCATGAAATGAAAGTTGATAAACATTAGATACTGAGCAGCGATACGTGGATTTTCGTGGGCTTTTTCACACACTGGTCTGAAATGCAGCCTCTAAAGAAGGTCTCTCCTTTCACATGAGACAGCAGTCGTTAATTGTGCCATACTCACTGTGAGTCCACAGAAGGGAAAAAGATCTCCCTCGGCCACTTTCATACACCCAGATTGTTGATGAACATTAGAATTTGACACACACTTTTATTAAATTGGCTGAGATTTTACTTTCTCCTCTCCTCTCACTAGACAGCAGTTTTTCATTCTGAGGTTAGTGAGCGAGCAGAAGCCGAGACAGGCGGACTTTCAGACGCGGGACTCACTGTGAGCAGAAGCCGAGACAGGAGGACTTTCAGACGCGGGACTCACTGTGAGTCTACAGACGGGAAAAAAGATCCCCCTCGGCGGCTCACAGTTTCCATACATCCCGACTGTAAAATGAACAATAGAATTTGACCAATATTCATATAAACGTGAAGGAGATTTTACAATCTCCTCAACTTTCACTAGACAGCAGTTTTTCATTCAGAGGTTAGTGAGCGAGCAGAAGCCGAGACAGGAGGACTTTCGGACGCGGGACTCGCTGTGAGCAGAAGCCGGGAAAGGAGGACTTTCAGACGCGGGACTCGCTGTGAGCAGAAGCCGGGAAAGGAGGACTTTCAGACGCGGGACTCGCTGTGAGTCCACAGAAGGGAAAATATCCCGGTCGGCCGCTGACCGTTTCCATACACCCAGATCATTCACAACCATTCGAATTTAACAAACATTCATATTAAAGTGGCTGAATTGTCATTTTCTCCTATCCTTTGGCTGGAGACAGCATTTGTTAATTGTGAGCTTCATCGGCGACAGAAAGAAGTAAAACGCAGATGTTGACTCACTGGCCTCAGACTGCTGTCTATTTTGTTTATTCATGAAATGAAAGTTGATAAACATTAGATATTGAGCAGCGATACGTAGATTTTCGTGGGCTTTTTCACACACTGGTCTGAAATGTAGCCTCTAAAGAAGGTCTCTCCTTTCACATGAGACAGCAGTCGTTAATTGTGCCATACTCACTGTGAGTCCACAGAAGGGAAAAAGATCTCCCTCGGCCACTTTCATACACCCAGATTGTTGATGAACATTAGAATTTGACACACACTTTTATTAAATTGGCTGAGATTTGACTTTCTCCTCTCCTCTCACTAGACAGCAGTTTTTCATTCTGAGGTTAGTGAGCGAGCAGAAGCCGAGACAGGCGGACTTTCAGACGCGGGACTCACTGTGAGCAGAAGCCGAGACAGGAGGACTTTCAGACGCGGGACTCACTGTGAGTCTACAGACGGGAAAAAAGATCCCCCTCGGCGGCTCACAGTTTCCATACATCCCGACTGTAAAATGAACAATAGAATTTGACCAATATTCATATAAACGTGAAGGAGATTTTACAATCTCCTCAACTTTCACTAGACAGCAGTTTTTCATTCAGAGGTTAGTGAGCGAGCAGAAGCCGAGACAGGAGGACTTTCGGACGCGGGACTCGCTGTGAGCAGAAGCCGGGAAAGGAGGACTTTCAGACGCGGGACTCGCTGTGAGCAGAAGCCGGGAAAGGAGGACTTTCAGACGCGGGACTCGCTGTGAGTCCACAGAAGGGAAAATATCCCGGTCGGCCGCTGACCGTTTCCATACACCCAGATCATTCACAACCATTCGAATTTAACAAACATTCATATTAAAGTGGCTGAATTGTCATTTTCTCCTATCCTTTGGCTGGAGACAGCATTTGTTAATTGTGAGCTTCATCGGCGACAGAAAGAAGTAAAACGCAGATGTTGACTCACTGGCCTCAGACTGCTGTCTATTTTGTTTATTCATGAAATGAAAGTTGATAAACATTAGATATTGAGCAGCGATACGTAGATTTTCGTGGGCTTTTTCACACACTGGTCTGAAATGTAGCCTCTAAAGAAGGTCTCTCCTTTCACATGAGACAGCAGTCGTTAATTGTGCCATACTCACTGTGAGTCCACAGAAGGGAAAAAGATCTCCCTCGGCCACTTTCATACACCCAGATTGTTGATGAACATTAGAATTTGACACACACTTTTATTAAATTGGCTGAGATTTGACTTTCTCCTCTCCTCTCACTAGACAGCAGTTTTTCATTCTGAGGTTAGTGAGCGAGCAGAAGCCGAGACAGGCGGACTTTCAGACGCGGGACTCACTGTGAGCAGAAGCCGAGACAGGAGGACTTTCAGACGCGGGACTCACTGTGAGTCTACAGACGGGAAAAAAGATCCCCCTCGGCGGCTCACAGTTTCCATACATCCCGACTGTAAAATGAACAATAGAATTTGACCAATATTCATATAAACGTGAAGGAGATTTTACAATCTCCTCAACTTTCACTAGACAGCAGTTTTTCATTCAGAGGTTAGTGAGCGAGCAGAAGCCGAGACAGGAGGACTTTCGGACGCGGGACTCGCTGTGAGCAGAAGCCGGGAAAGGAGGACTTTCAGACGCGGGACTCGCTGTGAGCAGAAGCCGGGAAAGGAGGACTTTCAGACGCGGGACTCACTGTGATTCCACAGACGGGAAAATGTTCCCCCTTGGTCACGGACTTACTCCATACATCTATACAGTTCATTAAAATTAGAATTGGGCCAATATTCATATTAAAGTGGCTGAAATCTCATCTTCTCTTCTCCGTTCACTGGAGACAGCAGTTGATAATTCTGAGCTTAATGGGCGAGCAAAGCCAAGACGAGAGTACTTTCAGACGCTGGACTCACTGTGAGTAGACAGAAGGGAAAAAGATCCCCCTCGGCGGCTCACAGTTTCCATACATCCCGACTGTACATGAACAATAGAATTTGACCAATATTCATATAAACGTGAATGAGATTTTACTATCTCCTCAACTTTCACTAGACAGCAGTTTTTCATTCTGAGGTTAGTGAGCGAGCAGAAGCCGAGACAGGCGGACTTTCAGACGCGGGACTCGCTGTGAGTCCACAGAAGGGAAAATATCCCGGTCGGCCGCTGACCGTTTCCATACACCCCAGATCATTCACAACCATCTCGAATTTAACAAACATTCATATTAAAGTGGCTGAATTGTCATTTTCTCCCTATCCTTTGGCTGGAGACAGCATTTGTTAATTGTGAGCTTCATCGGCGACAGAAAGAAGTAAAACGCAGATGTTGACTCACTGGCCTCAGACTGCTGTCTATTTTGTTTATTCATGAAATGAAAGTTGATAAACATTAGATATTGAGCAGCGATACGTAGGATTTTCGTGGCTTTTTCACACACTGGTCTGAAATGCAGCCTCTAAAGAAGGTCTCTCCTTTCACATGAGACAGCAGTCGTTAATTGTGCCATACTCACTGTGAGTCCACAGAAGGGAAAAAGATCTCCCTCGGCCACTTTCATACACCCAGATTGTTGATGAACATTAGAATTTGACACACACTTTTATTAAATTGGCTGAGATTTGACTTTCTCCTCTCCTCTCACTAGACAGCAGTTTTTCATTCTGAGGTTAGTGAGCGAGCAGAAGCCGAGACAGGCGGACTTTCAGACGCGGGACTCACTGTGAGCAGAAGCCGGAGACAGGAGGACTTTCAGACGCGGGACTCACTGTGAGTCTACAGACGGGAAAAAAGATCCCCCTCGGCGGCTCACAGTTTCCATACATCCCGACTGTAAAATGAACAATAGAATTTGACCAATATTCATATAAACGTGAAGGAGATTTTACAATCTCCTCAACTTTCACTAGACAGCAGTTTTTCATTCAGAGGTTAGTGAGCGAGCAGAAAGCCGAGACAGGAGGACTTTCGACGCGGGACTCGCTGTGAGCAGAAGCCGGGAAAGGAGGACTTTCAGACGCGGGACTCGCTGTGAGCAGAAGCGGGAAAGGAGGACTTTCAGACGCGGGACTCACTGTGATTCCACAGACGGGAAAATGGACTTTCAGACGCGGGACTCACTGTGATTCCACAGACGGGAAAATGTTCCCCCTTGGTCACGGACTTACTCCATACATCTATACAGTTCATTAAAATTAGAATTGGGCCAATATTCATATTAAAGTGGCTGAAATCTCATCTTCTCTCTCCGTTCACTGGAGACAGCAGTTGATAATTCTGAGCTTAATGGG
>NW_026116311.1:0-10914 GCF_001640805.2 Lates calcarifer
ATCTCGGCTTCTGCGCGCTCACTAAGCTCAGAATGAAAATCTGCTGTCTAGTGAAAGGAGAGGAGAAAGTCAAATCTCATTCACGTTATATGAATATTGGTCAAATTCTATTGTTCATGTACAGTCGGGATGTATGGAAACTGTGAGCCACCGAGGGGGATCTTTTTCCCGTCTGTCGACTCACATTGAGTCCCGCGTCTGAAAGTCCTCCTATCTCGGCTTCTGCTCGCTCATTAAGCTCAGAATGAAAAACTGCTGTCTAGTGAAAGGAGAGGAGAAAGTAAAATCTCAGCCAATTTAATAAAAGTGTTTGTCAAATTATAATGTTCATCAACAATCTGGATGTATGAAAGTGGCCGAGGGAGATATTTTTCCCTTCTGTGGACTCACACTGAGTATGGTATCTGAAAGTCTTCGTCTATCCACTTCTGCTCTCTCTAAGCTCAGAATTATCAAATGCCGTCTCCAATGAACGGAGAAGAGAAGATGAGATTTCAGCCACTTTACTACGAATATTGGTCCAATTCTAATTTTCATGAATTATAGGGATGTATGGAAACAGTCCGTGACCGAGGGGAAACATTTTCCCGTCTGTGGACTCACAGTGAACCCCGTCTGAAAGTCCTCCTGTCACGGCTTCTGCTCACAGTGAGTCCGCGTCTGAAGGTTGCTGCGGTCTCGGCTTCTGCTCGCTCATTAAGCTCAGAATGAAAAACTGCTGTCTAGTGAAAGGAGAGGAGAAAGTCAAATCTCATTCACGTTTATATGAATATTGGTCAAATTCTATTCATCATGTACAGTCGGGATGTATGGAAACAGTCTGTGACTGAGGGAAAACATTTTCCCGTCCTGTGGACTCACAGTGAGTCCGGTGTCTGAAAGTCCTCCTGTCTCGGCTTCTGCTCACAGTGAGTCCCGCGTCTGAAAGTCCTCCTGTCTCGATTCTGCTCACAGTGAGTCCCGCGCCTGAAAGTCCTCCTGTCTCGGCTTCTGCTCGCTCATTAAGCTCAGAATGAAAAACTGCTGTCTAGTGAAAGGAGAGGAGAAAGTCAAATCTCATTCACGTTTATATGAATATTGGTCAAATTCTATTGTTCATGTACAGTCGGGATGTATGTAAACTGTGAGCCGCCGAAGGGGATCTATTCCCTTCTGGACTCACAGAGATCCGCGTCTGAAAGCCCTCCTATCTCGGCTTCTGCTCACAGTGAGTCCCGTGTCGGAAAGTCCTCCTGTCTCGGCTTCTGCTCGCTCACTAAGCTCAGAATGAAAAACTGCTGTCTAGTGAAAGGAGAGGAGAAAGTCAAATCTCATTCAGTTTATGAATATTGGTCAAATTCTATTGTCATGTACATCGGGTTGTATGGAAACTGTGAGCACGAGGAGATCTTTTTCCCTTCTGTGGACTCACACTGAGTATGGTATCTGAAAGTCTTCGTGTATCCGCTTCTGCTCTCCCATTAAACTCACAATTAACGACTGCTGTCTCATGTGAAAGGAGAGACCTTCTTTAGAGGCTGCATTTCAGACCAGTGTGTGAAAAAGCCCGAAAATCCGCGTATCGCTGCTCACTATCTAATGTTTATCAACTTTCATTTCATGAATAAACAAAAATAGACAGCAGTCTGAGGCCAGTGAGTCAACACCTGCGTTTTACTTCTTTCTGTCGCTAATAAAGCTCACAATTAACAAATGCTGTCTCCAGCGAAAGGAGAGGAGAAAATGACAATTCAGCCACTTTAATATGAATGTTTGTTAAATTCGAATGGTTGTGAATGATCTGGGTGTATGGAAACGGTCAGCGGCCGACCGGGATATTTTCCCTTCTGAGGACTCACAGTGAGTCCCGCGTCTGAAAGCCCTCCTGTCTCGGCTTCTGCTCACATTGAGTCCCGCGTCTCAAAGTCCTCCTTATCTCGGCTTCTGCGCGCTCACTAAGCTCAGAATGAAAATCTGCTGTCTAGTGAAAGGAGAGGAGAAAGTCAAATCTCATTCACGTTTATATGAATATTGGTCAAATTCTATTGTTCATGTACAGTCGGGATGTATGGAAACTGTGAGCCACCGAGGGGGATCTTTTTCCCGTCTGGTCGACTCACACTGAGTATGGTATCTGAAAGTCTTCGTGTATCCGCTTCTGCTCTCTCTAAGCTCAGAATTATCAAATGCTGTCTCCAATGAACGGAGAAGAGAAGATGAGATTTCAGCCACTTTACTATTAATATTGGTCCAATTCTAATTTTCATGGACTATAGGGATGTATGGAAACAGTCCGTGACCGAGGGGAAACATTATCCCGTCTGTGGACACACAGTGAACCCCGTCTGAAAGTCCTCCTGTCTCGGCTTCTGCTCACAGTGATTCCCGCGTCTGACAGTCCGCCTGTCTCGGCTTCTGCTCACAGCGAGTCCCGCGTCTGAAGGTTCTGCTGTCTCGGCTTCTGCTCGCTCATTAAGCTCAGAATGAAAAACTGCTGTCTAGTGAAAGGAGAGGAGAATGTAAAATCTCATTCACTTTTATATGAATATTGGTCAAATTCTATTCATCATGTACAGTCGGGGTTGTATGGAAACTGTGAGCCACCGATGGAGATCTTTTTCCCTTCTGTGGACTCACACTGAGTATGGTATCTGAAAGTCTTCGTGTATCCGCTTCTGCTCTCCCATTAAACTCACAATTAACGACTGCTGTCTCATGTGAAAGGAGAGACCTTCTTTAGAGGCTGCATTTCAGACCAGTGTGTGAAAAAGCCCGAAAATCCGCGTATCGCTGGTCAATATCCAATGTTTATCAACTTTCATTTCATGGATAAACAAAATAGACAGCAGTCTGAGGCCAGTGAGTCAACACCTGCGTTTTACTTCTTTCTGTCGCTGATAAAGCTCACAATTAACAAATGCTGTCTCCAGCGAAAGGAGAGGAGAAAATGACAATTCAGCCACTTTAATATGAATGTTTGTTAAATTCGAATGGTTGTGAATGATCTGGGTGTATGGAAACGGTCAGCGGCCGACCGGGATATTTTCCCTTATGAGGACTCACAGTGAGTCCCGCGTCTGAAAGTCCTCCTGTCTCGGCTTCTGCTCGCTCATTAAGCTCAGAATTATCAAATGCTGTCTCCAGTGAACGGAGAAGAGAAGATGAGATTTCAGCCACTTTACTATGAATATTGGTCCAATTCTAATTTTCATGAACTATAGGGATGTATGGAAACAGTCCGTGACCGAGGGGAAACATTTTCCCGTCTGTGGACTCACAGTGAACCCCGTCTGAAAGTCCTCCTGTCTCGGATTCTGCTCGCTCACTAAGCTCAGAATGAAAAACTGCTGTCTAGTGAAAGGAAAGGAGAAAGTAAAATCTCAGCCAATTTAATAAAAGTGTTTGTCAAATTCTAATGTTCATCAACAATCTGGATGTATGAAAGTGGCCGACCGGGATATTTTTCCCTTCTGTGGACTCACACTGAGTATGGTATCTGAAAGTCTACGTGTATCCGCTTCTGCTCTCTCTAAGCTCAGAATTATCAAATGCTGTCTCCAATGAACGGAGAAGAGAAGATGAGATTTCAGCCACTTTACTATTAATATTGGTCCAATTCTAATTTTCATGGACTATAGGGATGTATGGAAACAGTCCGTGACCGAGGGGAAACATTATCCCGTCTGTGGACACACAGTGAACCCCGTCTGAAAGTCCTCCGTGACAGGCTTCTGCTGACAGTGAGTCCCGCATCTGAAAGTCCTCCTGTCTCGGCTTCTGCTCACAGTGATTCCCGCGTCTGACAGTCCGCCTGTCTCGGCTTCTGCTCACAGCGAGTCCCGCGTCTGAAGGTTCTGCTGTCTCGGCTTCTGCTCGCTCATTAAGCTCAGAATGAAAAACTGCTGTCTAGTGAAAGGAGAGGAGAATGTAAAATCTCATTCACTTTTATATGAATAGTGGTCAAATTCTATTCATCATGTACAGTCGGGATGTATGGAAACTGTGAGCCGCCGAGGGAGATCTTTTTCCCTTCTGTGGACTCACACTGAGTATGGTATCTGAAAGTCTTCGTGTATCCGCTTCTGCTCTCTCATTAAACTCACAATTAACGACTGCTGTCTTATATGAAAGGAGAGGCCTTCTTTAGAGGCTGCATTTCAGACCAGTGTGTGAAAAAGCCCGAAAATCCGCGTATCGCTGCTCAATATCCAATGTTTATCAACTTTCATTTCATGGATAAACAAAATAGACAGCAGTCTGAGGCCAGTGAGTCAACACCTGCGTTTTACTTCTTTCTGTCGCTGATAAAGCTCACAATTAACAAATGCTGTCTCCAGCGAAAGGAGAGGAGAAAATGACAATTCAGCCACTTTAATATGAATGTTTGTTAAATTCGAATGGTTGTGAATGATCTGGGTGTATGGAAACGGTCAGCGGCCGACCGGGATATTTTCCCTTCTGAGGACTCACAGTGAGTCCCGCGTCTGAAAGCCCTCCTGTCTCGGCTTCTGCTCACATTGAGTCCCGCGTTTGAAATTCCTCCTATCTCGGCTTCTGCGCGCTCACTAAGCTCAGAATGAAAATCTGCTGTCTAGTGAAAGGAGAGGAGAAAGTCAAATCTCATTCACGTTTATATGAATATTGGTCAAATTCTATTGTTCATGTACAGTCGGGATGTATGGAAACTGTGAGCCACCGAGGGGGATCTTTTTCCCGTCTGTCGACTCACATTGAGTCCCGCGTCTGAAAGTCCTCCTATCTCGGCTTCTGCTCGCTCATTAAGCTCAGAATGAAAAACTGCTGTCTAGTGAAAGGAGAGGAGAAAGTAAAATCTCAGCCAATTTAATAAAAGTGTTTGTCAAATTATAATGTTCATCAACAATCTGGATGTATGAAAGTGGCCGAGGGAGATATTTTTCCCTTCTGTGGACTCACACTGAGTATGGTATCTGAAAGTCTTCGTCTATCCACTTCTGCTCTCTCTAAGCTCAGAATTATCAAATGCCGTCTCCAATGAACGGAGAAGAGAAGATGAGATTTCATCCACTTTACTACGAATATTGGTCCAATTCTAATTTTCATGAACTATAGGGATGTATGGAAACAGTCCGTGACCGAGGGGAAACATTTTCCCGTCTGTGGACTCACAGTGAACCCCGTCTGAAAGTCCTCCTGTCACGGCTTCTGCTCACAGTGAGTCCCGCGTCTGAAGGTTCTGCGGTCTCGGCTTCTGCTCGCTCATTAAGCTCAGAATGAAAAACTGCTGTCTAGTGAAAGGAGAGGAGAAAGTCAAATCTCATTCACGTTTATATGAATATTGGTCAAATTCTATTCATCATGTACAGTCGGGATGTATGGAAACAGTCTGTGACTGAGGGAAAACAATTTCCCGTCTGTGGACTCACAGTGAGTCCGGTGTCTGAAAGTCCTCCTGTCTCGGCTTCTGCTCACAGTGAGTCCCGCGTCTGAAAGTCCTCCTGTCTCGACTTCTGCTCACAGTGAGTCCCGCGCCTGAAAGTCCTCCTGTCTCGGCTTCTGCTCGCTCATTAAGCTCAGAATGAAAAACTGCTGTCTAGTGAAAGGAGAGGAGAAAGTCAAATCTCATTCACGTTTATATGAATATTGGTCAAATTCTATTGTTCATGTACAGTCGGGGATGTATGTAAACTGTGAGCCGCCGAAGGGGATCTTTTTCCCTTCTTGGACTCACAGAGATTCCCGCGTCTGAAAGCCCTCCTATCTCGGCTTCTGCTCACAGTGAGTCCCGTGTCGGAAAGTCCTCCTGTCTCGGCTTCTGCTCGCTCACTAAGCTCAGAATGAAAAACTGCTGTCTAGTGAAAGGAGAGGAGAAAGTCAAATCTCATTCACGTTTATGAATATTGGTCAAATTCTATTGTTCATGTACAGTCGGGTTGTATGGAAACTGTGAGCCACCGAGGGAGATCTTTTTCCCTTCTGTGGACTCACACTGAGTATGGTATCTGAAAGTCTTCGTGTATCCGCTTCTGCTCTCCCATTAAACTCACAATTAACGACTGCTGTCTCATGTGAAAGGAGAGACCTTCTTTAGAGGCTGCATTTCAGACCAGTGTGTGAAAAAGCCCGAAAATCCGCGTATCGCTGCTCACTATCTAATGTTTATCAACTTTCATTTCATGAATAAACAAAATAGACAGCAGTCTGAGGCCAGTGAGTCAACACCTGCGTTTTACTTCTTTCTGTCGCTAATAAAGCTCACAATTAACAAATGCTGTCTCCAGCGAAAGGAGAGGAGAAAATGACAATTCAGCCACTTTAATATGAATGTTTGTTAAATTCGAATGGTTGTGAATGATCTGGGTGTATGGAAACGGTCAGCGGCCGACCGGGATATTTTCCCTTCTGAGGACTCACAGTGAGTCCCGCGTCTGAAAGCCCTCCTGTCTCGGCTTCTGCTCACATTGAGTCCCGCGTCTCAAAGTCCTCCTATCTCGGCTTCTGCGCGCTCACTAAGCTCAGAATGAAAATCTGCTGTCTAGTGAAAGGAGAGGAGAAAGTTAAATCTCATTCACGTTTATATGAATATTGGTCAAATTCTATTGTTCATGTACAGTCGGGATGTATGTAAATTGTGAGCCGCCGAAGGGGATCTTTTTCCCTTCTTGGACTCACAGAGATTCCCGCGTCTGAAAGCCCTCCTATCTCGGCTTCTGCTCACAGTGAGTCCCGTGTCGGAAAGTCCTCCTGTCTCGGCTTCTGCTCGCTCACTAAGCTCAGAATGAAAAACTGCTGTCTAGTGAAAGGAGAGGAGAAAGTCAAATCTCATTCACGTTTATGAATATTGGTCAAATTCTATTGTTCATGTACAGTCGGGTTGTATGGAAACTGTGAGCCACCGAGGGGGATCTTTTTCCCGTCTGTCGACTCACACTGAGTATGGTATCTGAAAGTCTTCGTGTATCCGCTTCTGCTCTCTCTAAGCTCAGAATTATCAAATGCTGTCTCCAATGAACGGAGAAGAGAAGATGAGATTTCAGCCACTTTACTATTAATATTGGTCCAATTCTAATTTTCATGGACTATAGGGATGTATGGAAACAGTCCGTGACCGAGGGGAAACATTATCCCGTCTGTGGACACACAGTGAACCCCGTCTGAAAGTCCTCCTGTCTCGGCTTCTGCTCACAGTGATTCCCGCGTCTGACAGTCCGCCTGTCTCGGCTTCTGCTCGCTCATTAAGCTCAGAATGAAAAACTGCTGTCTAGTGAAAGGAGAGGAGAATGTAAAATCTCATTCACTTTTATATGAATATTGGTCAAATTCTATTCATCATGTACAGTCGGGGTTGTATGGAAACTGTGAGCCACCGATGGAGATCTTTTTCCCTTCTGTGGACTCACACTGAGTATGGTATCTGAAAGTCTTCGTGTATCCGCTTCTGCTCTCTCATTAAACTCACAATTAACGACTGCTGTCTCATGTGAAAGGAGAGACCTTCTTTAGAGGCTGCATTTCAGACCAGTGTGTGAAAAAGCCCGAAAATCCGCGTATCGCTGCTCAATATCCAATGTTTATCAACTTTCATTTCATGGATAAACAAAATAGACAGCAGTCTGAGGCCAGTGAGTCAACACCTGCGTTTTACTTCTTTCTGTCGCTGATAAAGCTCACAATTAACAAATGCTGTCTCCAGCGAAAGGAGAGGAGAAAATGACAATTCAGCCACTTTAATATGAATGTTTGTTAAATTCGAATGGTTGTGAATGATCTGGGTGTATGGAAACGGTCAGCGGCCGACCGGGATATTTTCCCTTATGAGGACTCACAGTGAGTCCCGCGTCTGAAAGTCCTCCTGTCTCGGCTTCTGCTCGCTCATTAAGCTCAGAATTATCAAATGCTGTCTCCAGTGAACGGAGAAGAGAAGATGAGATTTCAGCCACTTTACTATGAATATTGGTCCAATTCTAATTTTCATGAACTATAGGGATGTATGGAAACAGTCCGTGACCGAGGGGAAACATTTTCCCGTCTGTGGACTCACAGTGAACCCCGTCTGAAAGTCCTCCTGTCTCGGCTTCTGCTCGCTCACTAAGCTCAGAATGAAAAACTGCTGTCTAGTGAAAGGAAAGGAGAAAGTAAAATCTCAGCCAATTTAATAAAAGTGTTTGTCAAATTCTAATGTTCATCAACAATCTGGATGTATGAAAGTGGCCGACCGGGATATTTTTCCCTTCTGTGGACTCACACTGAGTATGGTATCTGAAAGTCTACGTGTATCCGCTTCTGCTCTGTCTAAGCTCAGAATTATCAAATGCTGTCTCCAATGAACGGAGAAGAGAAGATGAGATTTCAGCCACTTTACTATTAATATTGGTCCAATTCTAATTTTCATGGACTATAGGGATGTATGGAAACAGTCCGTGACCGAGGGGAAACATTATCCCGTCTGTGGACACACAGTGAACCCCGTCTGAAAGTCCTCCGTGACAGGCTTCTGCTGACAGTGAGTCCAGCATCTGAAAGTCCTCCTGTCTCGGCTTCTGCTCACAGTGATTCCCGCGTCTGACAGTCCGCCTGTCTCGGCTTCTGCTCACAGCGAGTCCCGCGTCTGAAGGTTCTGCTGTCTCGGCTTCTGCTCGCTCATTAAGCTCAGAATGAAAAACTGCTGTCTAGTGAAAGGAGAGGAGAATGTAAAATCTCATTCACTTTTATATGAATAGTGGTCAAATTCTATTGTTCATGTACAGTCGGGATGTATGGAAACTGTGAGCCGCCGAGGGGGATCTTTTTCCCGTCTGTCGACTCACAGTGAGTCCCGCGTATGAAAATCATCTTGTCTCGGCTTCTGCTCACAGTGAGTCCCGTGTCGGAAAGTCCTCCTGTCTCGGCTTCTGCTCGCTCACTAAGCTCAGAATGAAAAACTGCTGTCTAGTGAAAGGAGAGGAGAAAGTCAAATCTCATTCACGTTTATGAATATTGGTCAAATTCTATTGTTCATGTACAGTCGGGTTGTATGGAAACTGTGAGCCACCGAGGGAGATCTTTTTCCCTTCTGTGGACTCACACTGAGTATGGTATCTGAAAGTCTTCGTGTATCCGCTTCTGCTCTCTCATTAAACTCACAATTAACGACTGCTGTCTCATGTGAAAGGAGAGACCTTCTTTAGAGGCTGCATTTCAGACCAGTGTGTGAAAAAGCCCGAAAATCCGCGTATCGCTGCTCAATATCTAATGTTTATCAACTTTCATTTCATGAATAAACAAAATAGACAGCAGTCTGAGGCCAGTGAGTCAACACCTGCGTTTTACTTCTTTCTGTCGCTAATAAAGCTCACAATTAACAAATGCTGTCTCCAGCGAAAGGAGAGGAGAAAATGACAATTCAGCCACTTTAATATGAATGTTTGTTAAATTCGAATGGTTGTGAATGATCTGGGTGTATGGAAACGGTCAGCGGCCGACCGGGATATTTTCCCTTATGAGGACTCACAGTGAGTCCCTCTTCTGAAAATCATGTTTTCTCGGCTTCTGCTCACAGTGAATCCCGCGTCTGAAGGTCCTGCTGTCTCGGCTTCTGCTCGCTCACTAAGCTCAGAATGAAAAACTGCTGTCTAGTTAAAGGAGAGGAGAAAGTAAAAATCTCAGCCACTTCATAAAACTATTTGTCCAATTTTAATGTTCATTTTCTACTGTATGGAAACTGTGAGCGGTCTAGAGGGAACTTTTGACCTCTTGTGGGCCTCGCTATGGCCTGTGAGTCAACATCTGCATCTCACTTCTTTCGGTCTCTGAGAAAGTTGAAACTGAACAACGGCTTCTTTCGTGAAGGCGAGGGGAAATGAAATGTTAGCCCGTTTAATAAACTCTGTAAAAAGTCTGCAAAACTGTATGTAAAATTATAATGTTCATTAACTTCCTGTATGTATATGGAAGCAGCCAGGGGGAACTGTTCCCCTTCTGTGGATTCACAGTGAGTTATTGGACTCACTGTGAAGTCCTCTAATATCCGCTTCTGCTCGCTCATTAAGCTCACAATTAACAAATGCTGTCTCCATTTAAAGTAGAGGAGATTTTTAAATCAAGGCAACTAACAACATGAATCTTACACACAAAAGGCAAAAGGTTTCCCATCGTCCACTGATTATTTTCATACATCTGAAACTTTGTTAACATTATAGAACTTGACAAACAAATTTTGCCAATATATTTGTAAACATTCATAATGAATGTTTATACACATGATATTTTCATGTAACAGAGGCTGAGATTTAGATTTCCACTCTCCTTTTAACAGGGTACAGCAGTTGTTCATTATGAGCTTATTTAGCGTCCAAATGCTGCGTAAGGTGCAGGTTCACACACTCGACTCACTTAGAGCACCCACAGCAGACAACAGGGTTCCCCTCGGCTATGATTGCTTTGAGACATTCTGAATGTAAACATGACAAATTGACATAGATTCGTGTTAGAGAGACTGAGATTTAGATTTCCACTCTCCTTTTAACAAGGAACAGCAGTTGTTCATTCTGAGCTAATCGTGTCTGAATTCAGCTAACACTGGATCACACACACTGGTCTCACTTAGTAGAGACCCACTGAAAGAAACAGATTTCCCCTGAGCCACTGACTGATGTCATAGATTGTGAATGTTTATAAACATTACAATTTCACAGAGATTCATATTAGAGAAGTTGAAATTTAAATTTCCGCCTCTCCTTTAAAGAGGGTACAGCAATTGTTTATTGTGAGCTTATTCATCGTCCAAATGCTGCGTCTAGTAGATCTTCACACACTGGCCTCACTTAGAGCACCCAAAGAAGAAAAGAGGATTCCCGCCGGCAATATTGATCCTGAGCGTGTATGACTATTGTTCTAAATGTTTACAAACATTACGCTGAATGTTTACAAACATTATGCTGAATGTTTACAAACATTACGCTGAATGTTTACAAACAT
>NW_026116312.1:0-7500 GCF_001640805.2 Lates calcarifer
AGGGCAAGATGTAGGAGAGGTTAGGGTTAGGATAAGGGGGTGGGAGAGGAAGGTTAGGGTTAGGTGAGAGAGTTAGGGTTAGGCATAAAATGGGAGAGATTAGAGGATGGGAAAGGGTTAGGTTTAGGATTGAACAAGTAGGAAGGGAGAATTGAGGTTTAGGTAGGAAAAGAGAAGAGAGTTAGGGATAAGCAAAAGAAGGAAATTCTCGGGTTGAGACAGAGAGGGGGGCATTTAGTTTTTTGGATTAAAATTTAGGAAGACTGCTCTATTTTCAATCAGAGTTAAATAGGAGATTCTTATATACTTCTTTTATTGTTTGCTTTAAACGACTGTAACTGTTTCGATTTAGGCTCAACGTTTTCTTTGTGTTTTATAGTAACTAACTTACTATTTTTTTCTTTTTTTGTCTTTCTATTCTTTCAGAGGACTTTCCTTGGACATCTGAAGCCTTGATCGGTCCTCGTATGTGTTCTTATTCCAAGGTAACAGTTAGTTTTGGGATATTATTTGTAAAGAGTAGTTGGATAGGTTTGGGTTTAGATTATTGTTACTAAGATCAAGGTTTTAGGTTCTCATTTGAGTTTTTGATCTTTTAGGAACACATCATCAGTAGTGGACCCCGGGATCCTTGAGCGTTTCGGCCATTATCACTAGACACTCTCACCCGAGGGAGGCCCCGCCGGGGTTGATCACTTCCCGGGGTGTGTTCCTTAGTTAGTTTAATTATTAAAATCTACTTTTTTCTTTTTTTCTTTTTTTCTTTTTTAAGGTTTGTTCAATGATTTTACTGTTATATTGATCTTCTTTAAAGCTAAAGGTTTTGATTAGAGTTGTTTATTATCAATTTGTTGTTGTTATTCTCCATTGTTGTTATTATTATTATTATTGTTAGTATTATTAAAAGGAAGGAAGGAAGGGGACTGTTTGTGTTGCTTGCTTGAGTCTCCCTGTTTGTTAAGTAATAGAGGTTTTGTTGATATTATTTCTCCTCTAGTTCAGTTTAGTGGTCAAATTGTAGGTTAATTTGATTTAGTTTTAGTTTTCATCAGTTTAGAGGTTTCTTCTGGTACTGTTTAAGATATGACCATTTTCAGGGTTTATAGAAAACCGTGATTGAGGTTGGGAGTGAAAACATTTTTTTGTTTTTAAGGAGTTCAGTTTGATTAGGTCAGGTCCAATTTATTCCCTTGTTCCTACTGGGTCTTGTTGCATTTTTGGTCCAGCTGATCAGGTTGGTCTCAGGAATGAGGAGTGAAAATAAAGGTGAAAATCAGGTGAAAAATCAAGGTGCAGAATCAAGAAGCCTAGGTCCCGTTGCATCCACGGCCTGGTCACCTAAGCTGGACCAGGGGATGGTAATTTTGGGGTTTATGTAAAAATTTGAAAGAATCCAAATGGATTGTGGGTCTGTTCAAATTGGACGTATGTGGTGCACGATGGGCTGTGCAATGGTGAGGCTAACCCTCATAGAAGACTGGGCTGCGATTAAGGTCCTGATGCCCTGGACCACCACACCCTGCGTGCTGTTCCTAGAAGCGGAACCCAGGGGGGTCGCATACGTACCTGACCTGACCAGCACAGACCAGTTGTTAACACCGCTAGGTTTCCCCTAGCCTGGCCGATCAGGGCTGAAGTTGGGTCTCACATTTCACCAAGCCTGTAGGGTTAAGGTGGGTACAGTCTAGCTAACTAACTAAAACATTATTCTTGAAGAAAGTTATTTGATCTAAAATATAAGTTATTTTTCCCAGAGGTACCTGGATGGGCCCCAAAAGGTGGGGTCCCCCGTCCCCCTGGGGAACTAAACAGCTAAGGCTGAGACTAAACCCCAGAAGATCCCCCTCAGGAATGACCAGGACCAGCCCCGACAGAGCGTTGCCTTCCCGGACACCCCGAGGGCAGGAAGGTCCAAGGCCAGCCCCGACAGAGCGTTGCCTCCTCGGACCCCCAAGACCTCCATACTATCACTAGGACTAACAGAAAAGAGTCCCCGAGAGTCGCCTCCAGAAGCAACCAGGACCAGCCCCGACAGAGCGTTGCCTTCCCAGTCACCTCAGAGGTAAGAAAGCCCAGGGCCAGCCCCGACCGAGCGTTGCCTCCCTGGACCTCCCTGACTCCCATGCTATCACCCATCTCTCTATTTTACTAATTTACTCCTCCCGTGCCCCATACACCGCACGACCCCGGGAGGAGGGATAAAACTGTGTCCTGTGCCCCATACACCGCACGACCCCAGGACCAGTTGGTTTTAGTTTTAACAGGCAACATCCAGTGTCAAAGACTCCGGGGTTGCTTATACATACCTCTTTAAAACGTCCGCCGTTCAATTTTGAGGGCTTTGGGTTTTAGGGGGTCTTTTTGGCTCTAATCCCTCCTTGGCGTGGTCTTTCCAGGGTCAGGTTTTAGGAAAGAATTCAGGTTTTAAGGCTGCTCAGTTATTGTGTTGAGTTTTATCATTGTGCAATGTTTTGGTTTCAGGGTCAATTACTGTTGGTAGATTGTTTTTAGATTTTTAGGAAATTAGATTAGATTAATTTTTCTGTCAGACATTATTTTACTGTCTTACCCATGGTCCTTTTCACCTTATGCTCTTTTTTTACTCTTCCTATTTTAAAATGCATTTTATTGGCGTTAGAAACCACTTTAAGGTGGTTTTAAATGAACTATATCATTTTCCTCAGTTTTAAATTTTGTGGGGGGTTCTTATTTGGTTTAAGTCTGTATCATTTTTCCTTGTATATTGATTAAAATTAGTTTTAGCTTTGTTGTTCTGTCTAACCAATCAAGTTACTACTTCCTGTATCCCATGATTCCTTAGGCTTTAGTCATAAATTTTATTGCTTAATTCTGTGTTTATTAGAGTTGTTGCCTTCTAGTTTTTGGACTCAGGTGTTTCCCGGTCCTCTTCTTGATACAGAAAATTATTTTCTTGAGAAGTTGGATGGGCTTAAAACCAGTTTTTAAAGCTATTTCTTCTGGGATGGGGGTTACAGTACCCTGAGTTAATGTGGTGGGCAATAGATACCAGGTCTCTCCCTGGCATTATTGTATTGTTTTTAATTTTTATTATTTTAATAAAGGGCATTTTCTTGTCCCTTGTTGGCCCCTGCGGTCTTTGACCCCCTGAAAAATACAGTGTTCACTGTGGTCAGGGGGGTATGTGTAAAAGAAAATCTATAATGATAAGGTTTTAGTGTTGTTATTATTTATTCTTATTATCCATTAATGAAAAACATGTAGGAACTAATTTTAATAATTATTTTTTTCTTTTGGTTGGGTAAGGGATAAATAGGGCAAGGGCTCCATCTTCTGGTCAAAATCTGGAATTACAATTTGGTAGATTCCTTCTTGAGTTGTGAGTGTTATTTAAATTCATTCTCCCTTGAGTCTCAGAAGGGTGAAAAGGTCAAAGGTTAGTAGAAGAATGTATAAGTAAGCAAGTAAATAGATAGATGAATGAAACTGTAATTAGATGAACTAGATGAGAGTAGATGAGGATAGACGGAAAAGGATGAAAATAGATGAAAATAGATGAAAATAGATGAAGGTAGGTTGATGTTTGAACATGGATTCTCCACATGGATCATTATGGATCCTATAGAGGTTTCCCGTTCATTTTTACTGTTTTTCAGAGGTCAAAACCTCTGTGGTAGGTGAAAGAGAGAGAAGAGAGAGAGAGAGAGAGGGAGACAGACAGACAGAGAGAGAGAGAGAGAGAGAGAGAGAGAGAGAAAAAAGTTTTTTAAGGGATGAGTCAGAAGGGAGATTGGTTGTTGTTAAGTACAGATTGGTATTAGGCCTAAATGGTTCTTAAATAAATATTAAATAGTATCTATGGTACCTACCTTTATCCTCGTCGGACCAGGAGATCCCATTTTCATCCCAGAGTCAAATGTTATATACTAAGTGTTTTAGGGAAATGAGATCAATTATACCATTTCTCCTGACTATTTTCTTTTTTGTCCACATGTTATCTAGTGATTTATTTATTTATTCATATGTCTCAGAAGAATTATGGAGCCTTCTTTAAGTTTTATTGGTTTTTATTAAGTATTTGAACAATTTAACAATTTCAACAGTTTCAACAATAAAATAACTGGTTTACATTTTAGGAGAACATTTTTTAATTTGAAAGGTAATAAAGAGGGTATATTGATATATATTATGTTATTAATGAAATATTAACTATTAACTATTGGTCAAGTAGGTTCAAACAATCTTTATTAAATAATGGATTTTGGAAAAAGGTAATGATGATAGTAATTAAATTGGACCATATACAGTTCTGTTTCTTGGTCCTTTTCTAAAAGTTTTTTGAAAATCTAGAAGGACTAATTTTAAACTAAATCAATGTCTCTTCTTGGATTCTTTTCAGGGTAATTCGTTCAGTCCATGTGGGTATCTACAGTTGAGTTTCTGGATCCATCGTCGTTCTATGTGGCTCCTTTGACCTGTCGACCAACCTGCCTGGCTTTCCAGTCCAATCATCCGGAGGTTGGTAAGTCCATGTTGCTGGAAATGTTGTACCAAAGGGGTGTTGCTTTTTAATCCTTTCTGGATATTATGTCGGTGGGCCTGGAGACGTACTCTTAGAGTGTTTTTGGTTTGTCCAACATATTGTGCCCCACATTGTTGGCAATATATGAGGTACACGCAGTTGGAGGTAGATAAGTGAAGTCCTGGTTGTGTTAGGAAGCGTGCCTTGGTTTGGTGATTGGTTACAACAGGGGCTGTTCTGGTACGTTTGGGCCTTGTTTTTTTCTGGTTGGAGTTTTGCCCTTACTAGTAGGTCCTTCAGATTAGGATTCTTTTTGAAGGCTGAAATGACCCTGTATCGTTTCTGAACTTCTGAATTGTGCATCAAAGTGTCAAAGTTTCTTTTCATAATTGTGTGGGCCCTGACGCCGTGGGAAGAAAATATTGATGTAATAGGAAGTGGGGGTTTGACAGGCTGCGGCGTCCCTGGGTTGGTTGAGTTCTCTTTGAGAATGTTTGTTTCTGGATTTGGCGAAGGAAGGATCTGGAGTATCCTCGATTGCGTAGGGCTCTGAACAAGATTTGAGTGGCTCGTTCCCTGTCCTGGGTCCTGGTGCAGATTCTCTCAAAGCGTAATAGTTGTGATTTGACGATACTTTTAAAGGTATGTTTTGGATGGAAGCTTTCTTTGTGGAGAAGGGCATGGGAATCTGTTGGTTTAAAATAGACCTTGGTGTCGAGCCGGCCAGTTTTCAGGAAATCAGGTCCTTTGAAAACTGTTGTGTCCAGGAAGTTAACTTGTGAGTTGTGTAGAGTGGGTTGAAGTTTAATGGATGGATGGTGGTGGTTTAAAGTATTAACAAACTCATCAAATTCCTCCATTGAATATGTCCAAATTCCAAAAATGTCATCCAGGAAACGAAGGTATATTTTGGGTTTCTTAGGGCATTTCTGGAAGGCCGTTTCTTCCCATTCTGCCATGTATATGTTGGCATATGCTGGGGAGAATTTCTTGCCCATGGCAGTACCTTTGGTCTGTAGGAAGAATTTTTTATTGAATTCAAAGTCATTGCATGTGAGGTTGATGTATAGGAGCTCTAACAATGCCTTGTCTGGGCGTTTAGGGTCTGGATGTTTCTGAAGGATTGTTTGGATAGCTTTCATGCCTAGTTCTGTGTCAATATTGGTGTACAGGCTTTCCACATCCATTGTGCATAAAAAGGATGGTTCGGTGATTGTGAGGGTTCTGATTTTGGAAATAAAATCATTGGTATCTTTAATGTAGCTAGGATGGTTCATGGACAGGGGAGTGAGAAAATGATCGATAAATTCGGCTGAGCCATATGATTCGCTCCCACAGTCCGAAACTATTGGTCTTCCGGGGGGAATTCTGAAGGGTACTGGCCAAGAGTCCGGAGGTTTGTGGATTTTTGGAAGTAGGTAGAAGAATCGGGGTCTGGGAGGGTCCTGTCCGGTGAGATAGATGAGTTGTGCATTAGTTATGAACCCATTTGTTTTTAGTTGATTGAGGATTTGGTGAATTCGTTCTTTTGTTTGTGGAAAAATGGGTTTAGTTAGTTCTCTGTAATAGTTACGGTCCTGCAGTTGTCTGGTAGCTTCTTGGATGTAGTCCGATCGGTTCATGAGGACCACTGTTGAGCCTTTGTCCAGCTGGTTTGATGACAATGGAATGTAGGTTTCTGAGTTCCTGTAATGCGTTCTCCTCTGACTTTGAGAGATTGGGTTTTTCAGGGAACCTCCTAAGATTGTTCACATCCTGGCGATCCTTTTGGATTAAATTGGAGAGATTGGCAGGGAGGCAGTGGTCCTCTGGTTCCCAGGATGAGTTCAGATGAAAAGGTGGGGGTGTGGGTGTCTCCGTTTGATTGAAAATGGACTGCCAGTTTTAATCGTCGGTGGTAGAGTTGCATGTGGCCTGCCAGGGATTCTCGAATATTACTAACCATAGTTGAGGTTGGGATAAATGAGAGACCCCTTTCTAGGACTTGCAGATGGGTTGTAGGCAGGGTTAGAGATGGGGCTAAATTTATTACTGATTTGATTTTGGTGTTGGTCGGGACTTTAGGGTGAGATGTCCCTGGTTGTATCTGGGTGGGGGTTTCCTTCTGTTCTTGGTCCCTTTGGTTTCTTGGTTCAGTTAGTAGGGGTTGTTCTGGTGGGTTGGGGTTGGTGGGAAATTGTCCACTGAGTCTTGGGGATGGGGAGTTAGCCCTAAAAAAGTCTTCCACAGTTTCCACATAGCTTCTCCTGTTTCTGGAGTCCAATGGATTCTATCCATGTTGGTCTTGAAAGCAGGGCGTGGTAAGCGGGGGATATGGTGGTTGCTTTCTTTCAGGATGTGGTTCAGTTCTCGGATGTTTCTCTGGACTGTTATATGGAGATGTTCAGAGAAGGAGATAAGAGGTATGTATATTTTGGCAAACGGAAAAGTATCCTTGGCCGTTTTTATGAGGCGTGTTACTGCCTGTCGCAATATTGTGGGGTTTCCTTGGTTCCTGTTGTTTAATCCAAAGGACAGGATCACCGTTTTAGTTTCTGGAGATGTTGGGGTCTTGTTCTTCAGGATGTGGGTAGCATTTGCTATGTTAGCTCCCGGATAGCAGTCCACTTGAATTGAGGTGTCAGGTATGCAAGGAAGTCTTGCCATGTTTGAGTCTCCCATGATTATGAATGGGCGTTGGGGTTTGAGAGACCAATTGGAGGTTTTATCACCCCTATGTTCATGTCTGGTAAAGAGGAAAAGTTCTGTAGTCTCTTTTAAAGCTCTGATGAGTTCATCCAGATCCTGGTCCAGGTTGGATGGGCCCGGTGGGGTTTGAGCGTTCTTAATTCTAGTTTGTTTCCTGGGCGTTCTCTGGGGTTGGGGTTTGTGGATTTCCCTGGGTTCCCAGGTATCTGTTATTGGGTTCATAAGCCATTCTTGCAGAAGGTCATGGTCTTGGTTCGAAGGTGTCTTGCTGATTGTCGATTGTTCTGTTAGGGTTGTTTTGTCTGTAATCA